>NW_026916636.1:0-34000 GCF_035046485.1 Aedes albopictus
CGGAATCGTAGCGCTGCAGGAGGTGTGTTGGACGGGATCTTTGGTGCGAACGTAATCATGCCATTTACCAGAGTTGCGGCAAAACACGTGAGCTGGGAACAGCTGTTATAGCGATGGGCAACATGCAGAGGCGCGTGATCGTTTGGTGGACGATCGACGAAAGAATGTGCAGGAGAATCAAAGGCCGATTCTTCAACATCAGCATAATAAATGTGCACAGCCCTCACTCCGGAAGCACTGATGATGACAAAGACGCATTTTACGCGCAGCTCGAACGCGAGTACGATTGTGAATCTCAAAAAAAAAAAAAACTCCAACAGCAGTCGCGTTTTGAGCTGCTCGTCAGATTTCATTCGCGTTCGCCAGTTTTTTTTTTGTCTTTTTCGCGATTCGGCGGACGGTTCGGCCGGTGCTACGCCATCCGGATAGTTCTTCCACGGGTGAAAAAGTGTTTGTTCTATGATTTTAATGGAAAGTGGTTCAATGAAATAAAAGAGAATTGTGTAGTCCCGCGTTTCTAGCTGTTCAGCTGGGTACGCTACACACTACCCCATCCGGAGGGTACGTGATTGCATGCCGCTGCTCGGGTTGGCAAGCGGTGCCAAAAATCGGTTCGAGAGTGTCGAAATTTGTCATCGTATCCGCGTTTTCCATCCGGTAGTTTGTCGGTTGTGAAATGATTGTGGTGTGACTTTGAATAATTCCTGATTTTTTGTGTTTTTGTTCACGTCTGGTTGATGTGACACACCATAAGTGATGCGCGATTGGTACCAGAAAACAGTGTTATCTCATATCCGATTCTATGAGCGATGTAGCGACGTTTGGTCTACGGTTGATGACGGATGCTTGCGTGACGGAGGCATGGCGAGGAACAATCCTGACTGCGCTGTTACGACGTTTCCATGGAGATGGCGGCGCTACCTTGGATGGGTTTCGGTGAGATTGTTCTGATCATTACTACTACGAATGGAACTAAATACGTGCAATGGAACTAAATACTGCAGACAAACCGTATTTCCACATCTTGTTTTCGTGACAGTTGGCTGTTTCATGAAAAAGTCATGACATACTACACAACAAATGTTTCGGTGAAGCATGAATATTAGGAAACTAATATTTATTAGGCGGTATTAGCGTCGGTATTAGGCAGTGTCCCGCCCCTAGTACGTGCCAGTTTCGAAGATTACCTTTGAAGCAGGAAGTGTGTTTGTAACATCATTATCCATTTGATAACGGTAATGCACACATGCGGGGCTTGTTGTAAGTGAAAGTGACCTCGGAATGGACGTGAGTAACCAGACATTCTGAAACGGGTCACTGGATCACAACAGAGCTATCACCTTTCAACTCCCGGGCTAAAGATGATTTCAGATTGTAGTGTGAAATTCAGTAAAAATCATACATACAACTGCAGACATCTTTCTTCCATAATACCACTGCCGGACAGTGGGAGTTGAATTGTACACACACACACACACACACACACACACACACACACACACACACACACACACACACACACACACACACACACACACACACACACACACACACACACACACACACACACACACACACACACACACACACACACACACACACACACACACACACACACACACACACACACACACACACACACGAAAGTGAAAATCGTTCACACATCCGTGTGGATTACCACCTTTGGCTCTTCCTTCGGGGAGTGACCGAGCTTCTGGTTTCCAGATAGCTCAAGCAGAGGATGCCTAGGATGTGGCGGGGTTTCAACAGTGGGCTCTGTTGGATCTCCATAAAAAGCCACACATCCGCAAGCAACTCTGTACAAGCGACCTGGTACCGCTTCCAAAGTGCCTTAGCCCAAATACTCGGAGTGCCAACCGGCACATCAGGATCGATGCCAGTATTTAACATCCTGATTATGGCATACTGGTCAACGCAAACGACAACGGACTACGGATTACGGATAGGATGACGACGATGGGCTGACATTCGTGCCATTCTGCTCCCTGAGTAAGGAAGGGTGACACCTACTTGAAACGGCGAGCGGGCTAATGGTGCGTCTGCCTCCGTCCCGGTAAAACCTTGGCAGGCCTCCGGATACGTTCTTCATCTGTCCATCATTTTTGATGGGTACTAGGCTCGGATGTAACACTCCCGACTTGCGCTGATCTGGCTCTGGACACGGACCCCATGAAGGTACGTGTTCAACCCTCGCTTGGCCTCCCTGATTCATAGACAACCAAGAGATCACGAAAGCGACTACGTACAGCAGGTGGAGATAGCGGCTCGGAGGGGGGACCCAATAGAATGGAGACATCAAATTATACCGAAGTAGTTGGAGAGAACGCGGACGCGTTCAGAAGAAGTGGAATGATGCAGCGATCACCAGTGACGCCGCTGGAAACTGCTGCGAGAACGAGTAGTAGCGCGATACGGAGCGAGCCTCAAGGAAGCCAACGGGAGCTAGCATTCCTGAATCAGCGAGTGCTTACACCGAATTCGAACAGCGGCACAGCTCAAGAGTCGAGCTTGTTCGAAGTGAGGAGAAGGGTGAACGAGTTGTACGAGTTTGTCAAAGACAAGCACAACGTTCACCTGAAGATCAAGCAACTAGTGACGAGCATCAAGTCTGCCGTTACAGTTGCGGAACACGATCAGAAGGCGCTCAAGCTGAGAGTGGAAACAGCCGAGAAGTCTCTGGCGGAAGCCACGGATAGACCTACGGCTGAAAACATGGAGACGCCGAGGAGCCACCGGAGTACTCGCTCAGAGAAACGAGGCAGGGACACGCCAGGAGAAGAGGAAGTCCCGAAGAAACAGAGAAGCGAACGGGAGCGTGCCAGCAATCGGAGTGATGATGGATGGCGCACTGTGGAGAACCAGCAGGCGAAGAAGAAGAAAAAGCGAAAGGAAAAAGAAGATAAGAAGAAGGAAGAAAAGAAGAAGGAACAGAAGAAGAAAGAAACCCACCGGCCTCCTAGGGAGAGGAAGAAGGGCGATGCATTGATCGTCGAGGCGAAGGACAAGACGACGTACGCTGCTCTGCTTAGGAAACTGCAGGAGGACCCGGAGTTAAAGGTGTTGGGCGAAAACGTAGTGAAGACCAGACGCACCCAAAAAGGAGAGATGCTGTTCGAGCTCAAGAAGGATCCGACGGTTAAGAGCTCGGCGTTCAGGGAGCTCGTTGCCAAATCCCTGGAGAACGAGGCCAATGTGAGAGCCTTATCACAGGAGGCGGTGGTTGAAGTCAAGGATCTGGACGAGATCACGACAGAAGATGATCTGAAACGCGCATTGAAGGAGCAGTGCAACGTCGAAAGACCGATGGTGATTCGGATAAGGAAGTCGTATGGAGGCACTCAGACGGCGGCAATCCGATTGCCTGTGGATATTGCCAATAAGCTGGTAGCAACTGGCAAGGTGAAAATTCGATGGGCGGAGTGCTCGTTGCGACTGGCTCCCCGAGCCACCAAACAAATGGAGCGATGCTTTAAATGCATGGAGTTTGGTCATCAGGCGAGAAATTGCAAGGGCCCCGACAGGTCCGGACGATGCTGGAGTTGCGGTGGAAACGGCCACGTTACTCGGGACTGCACGAGCCAACCCAAGTGCATGCTGTGTAAGCCGGAGGACGGAAACGACCATAAGACGGGAGGCTTTAAGTGCCCGGCCTATAAAAAGGCGATGGCAGGTCAACAATGATTGAGATAACCCAAATCAACCTCAATCACTGCGACGTCGCACATCAACTGTTGTGGCAGTCGACAACAGAGACTAAGTGCGATGTTGCAATCATCGCAGAGCCGTATCGGGTGCCCCCTGAGAACGGCAATTGGGTGACGGACAGATCCCAGATAGCGGCCATACAGGTGATGGGTAGATTCCCCATTCAAGAAGTGATCGAGTGTTCATACGAAGGCTTTGTGGTTGCCAAAATTAATGAAGTCTTCGTTTGCAGTTGCTATGCACCTCCAAGGTGGTCAGATGAAGAGTACAACAGGATGTTGGATGCACTCACGGACACGCTGGTCGGGCGGAAGCCGGTAGTCATCGGAGGAGATTTCAACGCCTGGGCCGTGGAATGGGGTAGTAGGCTCACCAATGCTAGGGGGTACAGCCTACTGGAAGCCCTGGCGAAGCTGGATGTGAGGCTTTGCAACGATGGTATGGCCAGCACATTCCGCAGAGACGGCCGTGAATCCATCATCGATGTTACGTTCTGTAGTCCGTCGCTTACGGAAGACATGAACTGGAGAGTCAGCGAGGAATATTCCAACAGTGATCACCAGGCGATCCTCTACAGCATTGGCCGGCGAGCCTCTACTTCGACGAGGAGAACGCGAACATGCGAACGAAGGTGGAAGACAAAAGACTTCGACAAAGAAGTCTTTGTCGAGGCGCTGCGGCTATACGGCGGTGCAACCCTTGATGCAGGTGAACTAACGGAAGCGATTGTTACGGCATGCGACATAGCAATGCCGAGGAAGATAGAGCCCAGAAACAGAAGACGGCCAGCGTATTGGTGGAACGCGACGATCAGTACCCTCCGTGCTGCTTGCCTCCGTGCTAGGAGACGTTTCCAGAGGGCCAGAAATGAAGCTGAGAGAGAAGCAAGGCGAACCGTTTTTCGGGGAGCTCGAGCCGCTCTTAAACGCGAGATAAGGTTGAGTAAGTCGAACTGCTACAAAGAGTTGTGTCGAGAAGCCGACGCCAACCCCTGGGGCAACGCGTACCGAATCGTGGTATCGAAGCTCAAAGGTCCAGCAGTAACCGTGGAAATGTGCCCGGACAAACTAAGGAGGATCGTGGAAGGTCTTTTTCCGCACCATGGCCCAACGTTTTGGCCGCCCACACCATACGCAGAGAATGCAGAAGAACCCAACGAAGGATATCCAATGCAGAGTTGCTGGTAATTGCGAAGGGGCTCAAGATCGGGAAAGCTCCCGGTCCGGATGGGATCCCCAACGTAGCAGTTAAAACGGCGATATTGGCGTTTCCGGACATGATCAGGATGGTGCTCCAAAAATGCCTGGATGAAGGCTACTTCCCCGACGGTTGGAAGGTTCAAAAGTTGGTGCTTCTACCGAAATCAGGAAAGCCGCCGGGGGACCCAGGATCGTATAGACCGATCTGCCAGTTGGATACCCTAGGAAAACTGTTAGAGAAGGTCATCCTTAACAGGTTGACAGAATACGCCGAAAGTGAGAGGGGACTGTCAGCGATGCAATTCGGATTCCGTAAGGGAAAATCGACGGTGGATGCGATTCGGGTAGTCATCGAGAATGCCCAGAAGGCGTCCAAGAAAAAACGGAGAGGTGACCGATTCTGCGCTGTGGTAACGATAGACGTCAAAAATGCGTTTAACAGTGCCAGCTGGGAGGCTATCGCCGTAGCGCTATACAGTATGCGGGTTCCCGATTATCTGTGCCAGATTTTACGGAGCTACTTCCAGAACAGGGTACTGGTGTACGAGACCAACGAAGGGCAGAGGTCTATAGAAGTAACGGCAGGTGTTCCACAAGGGTCCATACTAGGCCCAACGCTCTGGAATGCCATGTACAACGGCGTACTGTCGTTAAAACTTCCCAAAGGAGTCGTCATTGTGGGCTTCGCAGACGACGTCGTGTTGACGGTAATGGGAGAGACTCTTGAAGAAGTTGAAATGCTGGCGACGGAATCAATGTCCACTGTTGAAAGATGGATGACTGGGGTCAAGCTACAGATTGCCCATCACAAAACGGAGGTGCTTCTGGTCAGCAACTGTAAAGCAGCCCAAACGATGGAGATCGTAGTCGGAGAGCACGTAATCACATCGAAACGAGCTTTGAAGCATCTAGGAGTGATGGTCGATGATCGACTAAACTTCAAGGAGCACGTCGACTACGCCTGCGGAAAGGCGGCGAAGGCTGTCAATGCTATAGCGACGATAATGCCGAACGTCGGGGGACCACGAAGTAGTAAGAGGCGTCTTCTGGCGAGCGTAGCAGGCTCAATACTCAGGTATGGTGCCCCAGCATGGGCTGAAGCA
Organism: Aedes albopictus; assembly: GCF_035046485.1. Taxonomy (NCBI): domain Eukaryota; kingdom Metazoa; phylum Arthropoda; class Insecta; order Diptera; family Culicidae; genus Aedes; species Aedes albopictus. The sequence continues at coordinate 6,029 of NW_026916636.1, forward strand.
CTGAGTACGAAGCGGAATAGAAGAGCGCTAGACAGCGCATTCCGACTCATGGCCACTCGGGTCGCCAGCGCGTACAGAACCATTTCGACGGAGGCAGTATGTGTTATCGCGGGAATGATGCCCATTTGCATCACCATCGCCGAAGACGTGGAATGCTACCAACGCAGAAGTACCAGGAGCGTAAGAGATATAGTCAGAGCGAACTCGTTGGCTAAATGGCAGCAAGAGTGGGACAATTCGGCGAATGGCAGGTGGACTCACCGGCTTATCCCTAGCGTGTCAGCGTGGGTGAATAGGAAGCATGGGGAGGTGAACTTCCATCTGACGCAGTTCCTGTCCGGCCATGGCTGCTTCAGGAAGTACCTGCACCGGTTTGGGCACGCTCTTTCGCCCTTTTGCCCGGAGTGTGTTAACGTGGAGGAGACACCGGAACATGTCGTTTTCGAATGCCCCAGGTTCGAAGAAATTCGCGTCTTGCTGCGCGGAGTGACAGTCGAGAACATTGTCGAAGAGATGTGTCGCGATGAAAACACGTGGAACGCTGTCGACAGAGCAGTAACGAGGGTGCTGTCCGCGCTGCAGAGGAAGTGGCGCGAAGACCAGAGAGCGGCGGAACGCGATCCGGGTAGGCATGATCCACCGCCGGGGACATGACTGAGTCGTCCGTAACGTGGCACCGGTTTTTGGTTGTCGGAGCGCCGGTGAACCGGAAGTCCACCACCAACCGGAATCGCCGGACCGACTTCGGCACCTTACTGGTCGGGATAGAAGCATCGGTATCGGGAGAACTTCCACCGCCAGGGTTTTTCTCCGTCGCAGTAGGCTAGGTCTACCGCCGGGGACTAGACCGAGTCTATCGCGAAGAAGCACCGGAATTTGGTCATCGGGGCGCCTGTGAACCGGAAGCCAGTCTCCAACCGGAATTGCAGGAGAGACCTCGGCACCTGTCTGGGAAGAAACGGTTTCGGAAGATGTTCCACTGCCGGGGAACTCTTTGTCGGCGTAGGGTAGATCCACCGTCGGGGACTACACGAGTCGTGCGCGAAAAGCTGGAGTGCTAAATGGCACAACGGCGGCACGGGGAGGACACCGTTCGGAGCAAGTTAGTAGGATCCGAATGCTTTGCGTGGTATTAGAATAACAAATTGTGTGTATGTTGTACCTATGTGTCGCTGAATGGCGATATATTAGGTACTAACATTAGAACGTGTAGAATAACAAATTTGAAACTAAGCATGTTGTCCGCTTAATGGCGAGCCAACACCAATCGGAGTAAGCAAAATACGAGACGTGTATGAGTACAGATTAGGAGCGACAAAAAGTGCATGAGCACAGTAGCAGAAGAGCGCATGAGCGCATTGCCCCCCCTGAAGCAGTCGCATATCAGTGGTACCAGGGGGATCGAGGCATCAAGGTGTAGCAGAGTTTTTCCAATCGGTTTTCTCTGCTGGGGAGGTTGGGAGGAAAAAAAAAACACACACACACACACACACACACACACACACACACACACACACACACACACACACACACACACACACACAGTACGATTGCTGCCCAAGCCACGGCGTCAAGATCATCATAGGGGATCTAAACGCTCAGGTAGGCCAGGAGGAGGAATTCAGACCGACGATTGGTAAGTTCAGCGCCCACCAGCAAACGAACGAAAACGGCCTACGACTCATTGATTTCGCCACCTCCAAAAATATGGCCATACGTAGCACGTTTTTCCAACACAGCCTCCCTTATCGTTACACCTGGAGATCACCACAGCAGACGGAATCTCAAATCGACCACGTTCTGATTGACGGACGGCACTTCTCCGACATTATCGACGTCAGGATCTATCGTGGCGCCAACATCGACTCCGACCACTATATGGTGATGGTCAAACTGCGCCCAAAACTCTCCGTCATCAACAATGTACGGTACCGGCGACCGCCACGGTACAACCTAGAGCGACTGAAGCAACCGGATGTCGCATCAGCATACGCGCAGAATCTCGAGGCCGCGTTGCCAGACGAGGGCGAGCTCGATGAGGCCCCTCTAGAGGACTGCTGGAGTACAGTGAAAGCAGCCATCAACGACGCAGCCGAGAGCACCATCAGGTACGTAGAACGGAATCGACGCGGAACCGAAAACGACCGAATCCGTAGGGGTAGTAATGTTACGATAGACGGGGATTCTTTCGAGATGGTGGAGGAATTCGTCTACCTCGGACCCTTACTGACGACTGACAACAACGTGAGCCGTGAAATTCGGAGGCGCATCATCAGCGCAAGTCGGGCCTACTACGGGCTCCAGAAGAAACTGCGGTCGAAAAAGATTCACCCACGCACCAAATGCACCATGTACAAGACGTTAATAAGACCGGTGGTTCTCTACGGGCACGAGACATGGACCATGCTCGAGGAGGACCTACAAGCACTCGGAGTTTTCGAGCGACGCGTGCTAAGAACGATCTTCGGCGGTGTGCAGGAGAACGGTGTGTGGCGGAGAAGAATGAACCACGAGCTTGCTGCACTTTACGGCGAACCCAGCATCCTGAGGGTGGCCAAAGCCGGAAGGATACGGTGGGCAGGGCATGTTGCAAGAATGCCGGACAACAACCCTGCAAAGCTGGTATTTGCAAATCATTGCTGAAATTTGACTTGGACATAGCTCGCGGTCGCGGGCATTCGCCCAGGATGGAGATCTTTTACCTTGGCCCTCTTTTACAGCTGAGACTGGCGGGTCGCATATCATAGTAATACTAGAATATGTAAGTAATTCGTTTTTCTCATGTCGCACACTTCAGTAGAAAATCACGATATCCAATGAAAGACATCTCGGTGAATGATTTCTGATAACAAATCGTTACACATGTTCTTTCGCATAATAACAAGTACAATCAGAGACATAGTCACAAAAAAAACGACACTGAATAATCTCTTGCGCTCTATGCGCTCGAGAAAATTAATTCAACTTGTAGTAGGTAGCTTCCATCCATATAATAAACGTGGTATCACATTGCCCTACAATGGATAGTAGATTCATACGGTACCGCAGAATTGCTCACCTTTTTTTCCACCGTTAAATATGTTTGTCTACACAAATGGCACCATTCGAGAGATCAACAATATAAAAAGGGAAAAGATAACATCACCACTCCAGTGCAGTGGCGCAGCGGCGGCGGCATATTTGTTGATGGATTTCATCTCACTTTATGATCGTCGCCAGTTGCACCACAACAATGGGCGGCCCCGTCTAGGGGATTACCGTCGTCATGTGTCAAGACAGATCCGCCGTAGAAGCCAAATCTACGATCTGCAACCTCCGTGCGCGTTGGACTTATTCGCGGAGTTATGAATTTCAGATTAGCAGTTTCAATGTCAGAGTACCTATAATCTCGGCTTTGACTGGGGATGAATAAATGCGTTCACATTGATGAAGCTGTCTATCAATCAAGGATCGAGATAAGGACAAATTGATAAACCACCATCGGCACCGTATTGGAATGCTCTTGAGGAATAATTGTCAACCTCCCAAGCAAAACACATTCTAAAGCCTTGGGTAGAAAATAATCCGCACGGGAGGAACATCTTCCCTCTTCTAACTGTACATTCCGGTGACTTTCTCACGCCACTTGCCTTCGGAGATTGCGCCCGGGCACTGCAGGCGGCCGCTCGGCGACGATGACGTGGGTTCTTGCACCCCTTGCTCCGAGAGTAGCCCAGTACCTAAGGCAAGGCGGCTGCGGCAAGAATTAAGTGTACCAAATGTGTGGGGAAAAAAACCAAATCTTTTTCATTCATTATTACTGGCTTACGCCAAATGCTCAAATCTCACACTTCCTCGTAGCTACCTACCTACATGCCTGCATGTAGTCTTGTTGTATACCCAGCAGCCTGCCAGCTCCGGGAGCGATCGACGACGACGATCTTCAGAAGTGTGATGATGGGAATGGACAGTGGGTGGTTGGTGGTGGTCAAAATTGGAATTATTGAAATTATGACATGGAGCGGACCTGGTGTGATGGTTAGAACACTTGACTATCACGCCGAGGACCTGGGATCGAATCCCACTCCCGACAAACTCGCAAAATGTGAGTTCTTCCCTCGGAAGGGAAGTAAAGCGTGAGTCCCGAGATGAACTAGCCTAGGGCTAAAAATCTCGTTAATACAGATAAAAAAAAAATTATGACATCTAACAAAGATCCGCGATGAAAATGACACTCAATGTATTTTTTTTTTCTAAAAGCCCTTCAAACATCCTATCCTCAAACATCTTTGAAGACATCATTTCAATAAAACATTTTGAAGATGATTTTTTTCATTTTTTTTTCATACGCCCTTTTTAAAAACCAGGTGAGGAAAAATGATTATGTGTTGATACATAAGTAAAAAAAATCACAAAATCCATCGCTTGAACAAAATCTCATTCAAATGGAAAAACATCGATTCAAAAATTTATTGTTTTTCGTATTTTGGGCTGGAAATGCACAATGAAGTGGTATCATCAAGGTTTCTCCAAGTTACTCACTGAGTAACCAGTTTTTTAGGTAAAACAAAACAACTCCCTACTGTATGAGCGCTCGAGAATTACCCCACAAAATTCCCCGGAAATAACTCTTCGGACACTTTTGAAAATCTATCAAAGATTCATACGAAAACATTCTCCAAGGATTTCTAGAGTTTCTTACATGGATTTATTCAGATATTTCATTAGTTATGTCTTCGAAATTTCTCAAAAAGATTGTTTAGAAAATCTTGCAAGGATTTCTTCAGAAATTCTTAAGTGATTCCTTTGGAAATTTATCGAAGGATGCATTTGGGGATTTTTTTTATTACCGAACAGTTTGGGCCGAAGGGTCTCCGATTTCAATGAAAATTTCACCAGAGCTAGAGGTCGTGGGTATATGAACATATTTGGATATCAAAAAAATTATAGTGGAGTATTTTCCCGGAAAACGCTAGATGAAATTTCACGATTTTCCAAAATTTTCTTAAACGCCCCTGACTTAAAAAAATCATATCTCAAAAACTATGCATCGTAGAACAATTTTTGTTAGTGAAATCGACGCCTTAGCAATCCAATAAAAATACACCGAGAAAAAAATTTCTCAGAAAATTTTTCACCATAGAGAAAAAACGTCTAAAAATGCTGATAAAAGTACCGTCTGTATTATAGATTATTTTCTACAAAATTTTTCTAAGCGTCAAAACTAATGTTCTTCCTTTCGACACAAAAATAGAATCTCTTACCGGTTTAGAGATATAGCCAAAAAACCAACGGCCAGTCGCTATATTTTCATAGGAAGCCATCTACAACAGCGGCCGTTCACTTGTTACAACACATTTTCATTGCACTAACGTGCATCGGAGTGTACTGACAGCACTTCTATGGCACTTGAATGCCTTTTAAATGCATTGAAAAAAAAAAGTTTGTTCTGCGATGCATAGTTCTTGAGATATGATTTTTTGAAGTTTGGGGTGTTTTAGAAAATTTTGTAAAATCGTGAAATTACATCTAGCGTTTTCCGGGAAAACAGTCCACTCCCAAGTAACAATTATACTTTTGTGGCAATCCTGAAGTAATTTCTAAGACAGAATCATAAAACTTAGCAATAAAGCCCTTTGTTCTGCAAATCTGAGATAAAATAGGTATAAAACATCCATAAGACTAATCTGGCCCACTCTTCAGGAGATCTTCAAAGCTGCTTTTGAAGACTGCTTTGAAACTAGTTGTATTTATGTACATGCGCTGATGATTGATTATAAGAATTTCATGAAACTATAACAAGAATATCTTGAGGCATGTTGATCTTTTAGCTGTCTTTCTCAAAAGTGTCAACAGTGCATAATAAATGAAATCTTTTACCTAAGCATTATGCAGATGCAAACAAGTTTTGTTTCATGGATGAAATATTAATTGAACTGCGAATTAATTTTCATCAAATTGAAATGGCTAAAACATTTAAATTGCCTGACAGATCATTGATGACAGGGAATCGAAATTTTCCATGCCATACCCACTTTTTCGTTTATATGCCACCCAAAACATACGAAAATTACAAAGCGCCTCAAAAATAATATCAATCATTAATATACGAAGACATAAATTTCCTTTAAAAACAAAAGGCTACGCCACTTTTTCAATTCTTTCTAAACATGGCTGCCGTTCCAAGCGAACAAAACTCATGCAGCCGCCATCAATTGTTATTACCTTTAATCCAAACCCCCTCAAAACAATGATGGAACCAAGTCACCTTGCATGAACGCTACAGCCTTTATTGAAGATTGTTTTCACTAGTTATGATCTTAAGGCAGATTTGTTCGTCTTAAATGAAACTTATTCGTTTTATACAAGAGTAACAGCCTTTGACAATTGTTTGTTTACGTTTTCGATGCAAGAAAGTTGTCTCTGTACATTTCGCGGTGTTTCGCGTCAAGATGTGCCAATTCTATTTTGTTTCCCTATATTTTTGCTATTAATAATGAAGTGCAACTTACTACAATTACACTATTTGGCATGAGCTTGAGCAGAGTCACAGTAAGTATCCATTTCATTTTCGATTCGCATAGCTATGACCTGTGTGAGAACTGGTTGAAGGCAGGACGACAGCAGCCAGCTACTCGCATTTTTGATTGGCCGTAAAATCATTATTTCGTTGACATGATTACTTTTTAGCACAAGAATGGCTAAATTATCAGTGAGCAAACATGTTTATGTGTTTATATTTGCATGAGAACGTGGTTTTTCAACCAATTTGTTACATTCATTATTTAGGATTGAAAAATAGTTCGTTGTCTTATCATTATTTCGCATAGTTCTTGTTCCAGAGTAATGGCTCTAGCTCAAGAATAGTAGGCTTCAAGAAGTTTTTAAAGAAGGATTATCCAGATGAAATGCACTTGAATAAACGAAGCATAAACTTTTAATAAAATATGTTGATGTTATGTGATGAAAATAACTTCAAATACGCCTTAAAACTTATTATAAGAATTCATGCTCTTGTTAATTCAGTTGTTTTATGCGCGAATTTCAAAACTAACTTGAAGACAACTTAAAAACCGCAAACGAACGAAGATGGTTTTCTCTTGATAAAAACAACTATAAATGTTCCATGAATTGGTCATGCTGTGATAAAGCTTCCATAAAAATAATCAAATCTAAAAGGAATTGAAATTGTTACTTGGGCTATATATTTGAATTAAAAATATGTTCATATATCCACGACCTCTAGCTCTGGTAAAATTTTCATTGGAATCGGAGACCCTTCGGCCCAAACCTGTTCGGTAATAAAAAAAAATCCCCATTTGGAAAACAATTCATGGATATCTTCAGACATTATTCCATGAATTCCTTTAAAAATTCTTCAGAAATTCCCAAAGCGATAAAATTTTCCAGAGAATTAAAAAAAAATCTGTCAGGAATGCCTTTGGAAATTTCTCTCAAGGATTACTTCAGAAATTAGTTTAACTCCTTTATAAAACCTTCCTTGGATTCCATCCGGACTTGCTCCATGGATTCCTTTAGAAAATCTTTAAAAAAAACTTTCAAAAAGTCTTCTACGGATTCCTTTTGAAAGTTTTATTTAGAACATCTGCCATGGAATTCTTCAGAAATTGCTCCAGAATTTCCTTTAGGAATTACCTCCAGAGGCTTCTCAAAAAATTTCTCCAAGAACGTCTCTAGCTTCCATGGGTTTCCTTAGAAATTCGTCCATACATTCTTTCAACATTTCGTACGAGGGGTAGTAAATCTCGAAATTCTTCAGAAATGCTTTCAGCGATTCCTTCAGAAAATCAAATGTCCAGAATTCTTTTAGAATTTTTTCCAAGGATTTCTCTAGAGAATCTTTCAGAGGTTCCTGTAGGAATTCTTTCAAAGTTTTTTTTTCAGAAATTACACCAGGAAGTCTAAGAAATTTCCCTGGCGATTTCTTCAGAAATTGCGCCCGAGCCTTCCAAATAAACGAATAAGTAAAAAAAAAATTCTTCAGAAATTATTTGTGAGAAACCATCATGAAAATTTCCATGGATTCCATCAATTTTTTCAGAAGTTTCCTTCAGAAATTCCCATGAGAATTTCTCCAGGATTTTTTTTCTGTAGCTTCACCAATGATAACTTAAGTAATTCTTCTAGAGAAAACCCTTCGACGAATTCTCCAAAGATTCCTTCACAAATTTCTTACAGTGAACCCTTCAGAAATTCTTTCAAAGATGGTTTCATAAATTTTACCAATGGTTTCAAAAAACCTTCCAGATATTTGTTCAGGAATTGCTCTAAGAATTCTATTGAAACTTCCGGCCTGAATGTGCCAGGAACTTCTACAGTGGTTCATCAAGAGTTCATACAGAGATTCCTTCAGGATTTCTCGAGATATTTCTCCGGTGTTTCCGTTCAGAATAACTCCAAGAACTTCTTCGTTGATTTTTTGATGATTTTTTTTCAGAAATTTTTCCCAGAAATTTCTACAAGATTTTTTAGAAATATCTCAAGAGTTTTTTCAAGGGGACTTCTTAACTAACATTTTGATGTTCGATTAGTCTTGTAAAGATTTTGAGAACCGTCATAAAACCGAAAAGCTTTTATTGATGTTGATGTCTACGCTTTCCATGTTAGGGGTCATTCAAATATTACGATCATTGTTTTGCGGGGAGGGGGTAACACTCCATTTATTGATTATACGAAAAAAGCGGGACAGAGAGGGGAAAAGGAGTCGGAAATGCCCGAAAACTGAATTTTGAATGTTTTCATGAAGTGGCATCTTACCCCATGGCAGATGGTCTTTTTGCACCACTTCCGTTTTACGTATCAGTTTTTAAAATCGCTAAAAATCGATGAAAATGCAATAGTTGAATGAATATTTTTGCTGAAGTATCGAGCAAATATTGTCTAGTTGCTGTTACCACTTTGAAAGCCTAACAAATGAGGCTAATTAACATTGAAAACGATGAAAGTTTGAAAAATGGCATTTTACCCCACTTGACCCTACCTATTTTATTTCGCTCCCGTGTTGCTGATCGGAAAGCAACATTGACAGGAAAACCAAAACGGAGAAAATGAAAAAAGCAAAATATCGCTATCATAAAGGCCTGTCGAAAAATAGCAGCACTAATCTTCAGAGACTTTTCTAGAGTTTATGCAATTTGTTCAGGAGTTTCAATGCGATTTTTTTCCAACAGTTGTTTCATCGAGTTTTACAGAAATTCATTGGAAAATTTCTTTAAAAAAAACCTTCACAGATAGTTTTGGAAATTCTTCTAAGGGTTCCTCAAGAAATTCCATGAGTAATTCCTCTTGGGATTCCTGCGAAAATTTCTACACGATTTTTTTTTGAGAAATTGCTCCTATGGCGCCGTTAGAAATATATCCTACGGTTCCTTCAAAGAGTCATGTAAAAGTTGTTTCAGATAATCTTCCAGGAATATTTTTCAGAAATTCTTCCATGCCTGGAAGAATTCTTGAAAAGAATCTCTAAGGGAAATTCTAAAGAAATCTCTGGATGATTGGCTGAATGAATTTGTTCTTAAAAAACTCCTTGTTATAACTTTTTAGATTCTTAGAAGAAATTCTTGAAAATTTTCTCAATTCACGAGAAACTTCTTGAGGAGCCCTGAAAGGATTTCTGCGGAATTCCGTCAAGAAATTTCTGGAAGGATTCCTGCAAAAATGTCTACCAAAATTCCTGCAGAAATTGAAACAAAAGGTACTGGTGGAATTCTTGTATAAATCCGAAATGTATAAATTCTGAGGGATCCCTAGAGAAATTCACATGCAAATCCATGAAGAAAAGTTCCTGAAAGAGAAGCTTCTGAAAGGAATCTAGCCTAGTCTAGTCTAGTCTAGTCTACACATTGAAAGAATGCTGGAAAATGATAGAATCGACTACTTCCATCATTTTTCTTGTCATTATTAATGATTGCAGTACATCGAAGATGCATTCCAAGCATTGAAGCGGCCAGGCCTACTGTGCAGCGTTTTAAATTCAGCAATAAAGACAATGAGTGGGGACATCTCGTACCAACCGCTCAGTTTATGAGAAAAGCAAAATACGGTGAAAATCGGTGGGGGTGACGAAGCTAAGAAGATTAATGTCACCCCTTGGTCCTTGGTGCTTCCTGGGATGGAACACAGGTATTTGGTCTGTGTCCTGGCCCAAGTGCCTAGGCTTAAGCACCTCTACTCGCTCTCTGAAATGAAACAAAATACTGATTTCTGGGGATGGGGGAGGTGTACCATTACACAAAAATGGGTTTTCATCGTTAATAAACGCCAACGCAAGAGATGGAGAAAAATAGTCAAGTAGCTTGTAAAGATCTCACCATTTCCTGGAAACTGCAATCTGTCAATATTAGGAAATCCTCCTTAACGCTACAGCGTTATCTGAAAGGCTTCCTGCTGCTTATTCATGGTGGATTTCTCCTGATTTGATGCTGCCACCAATATTTTCCCAACAACACACGGGGCATGCTTGAATCACTCACGAACTATTAAAAAACGGCCGCTAACGTAATATTAACTTCCGTATGTAATCCTGACACCGATGCTTGCAATATCGGCAGGGGATTGTTCCATCATGACATTTGGACATAATGCAAAATTCTTTCACTTTCAAAATTTTCACTTTATTATCGATGGCCCGGCTCAGCCAACCAATCACGTACCACCATCACCGAGTTGTGCATACTGAACCCACTTCGGTGCTGCTCAGTGCATTCAATTATTTTAAAACTTAGTAGATCACAACAAGAAGAGAAGCTTCTGAAAGGAATCTGGTTCAAAACTACCGAAAATTTATAATCTTCCCTAATGCCTGAGGAAATCTTTGATGATATGGAATTAGATCTGAAAGAAACTCTGGAGAAATTCTGGCAACAATTCCTGAAAGAGTTCCTGGAAACAATCTGCATTTAGAAAGGAAACCCCTGGAGGAATTTTTGAAAGAGAAAAAGCAAAAATCTCTGCCAAAAAAGTTCTCCAGGAATTGCACCATTTGAAGAAAGCTTTAGAGTAACTTTTTGAGAAACTCTTGGAGAAATTTCTGGAATGCTTGAGAAATTTCTAGAAAAGTTCTGGGGAAGTTCCTACAAAAATGTTTGAAGAAGCACATGAAAAAACACATGCACGAACTTTCGTAGCAATCCTTGAATAAAATTCCTAAATAATCGCTGAATGCATTCCAGCAGGAATTTCTAAAGAAACTCGTGGACTTGTTTAAAGATAAATCTTTTGAGAATGTTTTTGAGAAACTTCTGGAAGAAGACCCAAGGAAAGTTCAGAAATGTTCAAAGAAAAGCATGGACACTGTCGATTGGTCAGGAATGAATTTTATAGGGATACTGGGGCAATCTTTGAGGGAATTCTAGCTTGAACCATTCTCGTAAATTCTGTAAAATTCTTTTTTCTATAAAAATTCCGGAAAAAAATGGGTAAACCTTGAAATAATTCCCAATAAAACTTTTGGCGGTGTTTTTAGAGGTAATCATCGAGGAAATTCGTGAGCAGTACAGGGAAAGGAAGTCCAGCATGGCGTTACGATCCATACAAAAAAAATAGAGTTTTCATACAAAAAGCATTACAATGGGAAGGAGGGGTCTGAAATGGCCAGTTTAAGCGTTACGTAATTCGTGTTCCATGCTCTAAAGAGTTTTTGGAATAATCATCAGTAGAATTCTTGCTGAACTCTAGAAGGAAGACCTGCAAGAATGCCCCTCCAGCAATAATTACAGAAAAAAACAAAAACTGAATTAATCCACCTAATGGTCATGACGCCTTTCTCGAGCTTTCGCCTTTCGAAACCAATTAAAAAAAAACTCGTTGATGAATATCGCACTTTTATCCGTTTAATAAAGAACCATTCCATGACACCAGAAATCATACCGTTTATCTGTTTTTTTTGACGTTCTAGCCTTAAATTGAATAAAACAGCCGCCATATTGAATTTCCCACCTCCATCTTGAATATTTTGGTCGTAACTTATGGACTCCAGACATCTTCAAAAAAAAAAATACCCATATTGTATGAGAGACTAAAACTCCATTGAATATCCGTCATCGTAGATTTTGGCACGCCATCTTTGAAATTCTGGTCGCTATTTTTTGAATCCCGATATCTTCCCCATCCCGAATATACCCATATTGCGTGGCTTTAGAGCCTAAAGCTCCATTAAACAGCAGTCATCTTGAATTTGGAAACACCATCTTGGATTGACATTTTTGAACACCAGACATCTTGCTCATATCATACATGGTTTTAGAGCCTTCAATTGGGCGCCGTCATCTTGGATTGGAAACCGCCATATTGGATATTCTGGTCGCCATTTTCGGACTCCAGGTATCTTCTCCATACCAAAATATACTCATGATGCAAGATTTTAGCGTTCAAAATTATTTTAAAAAACCACCATCTTGAATTTTGAGCCACCATCTTGAAAATTAGGCCGCCATCTTAAATTTCGGGCCGACATCGTGGAATTTCTGGTTTTCAGTGTTGATTTCTGCACAAAATTCGTCAACCATGCTAAAGTTTGATGTGCCGTATGATAGGGCTAGGTTAAGTATTATATTTGCCCAGTTCTATCGGTGCTTGTCCGGGTCACTGAAATGGCCATAACTTCGGAACGCCTTGACCGATCCGGATCATTTTTAGTAGCAAACAATGCGGTAAAATTCCGGTTCGATTTGTGCTAAAATTCGAAAAATCGGTCAATGGGAAATGCCTTAAAAGTGAGTGACCTTTTTTGTATACAGACATACATACACACACATACATACACACAGATATCACCTCAATTCGTCGAACTGAGTTCATCGGTATTTGTGAATTGACCATCCGAGCCATCTACCGAAAATTCATTTTAGAGTGAACATATAGCTGAAAAGCTATATCGTACACTTTGATGTACGAGAAAGGCAAACACATGATTTTTTGTTCTTTTAGTGGTTTTTATCCACATTCACCCACGAAACTCCCACTATCCATACAACTATTGTCCATCACTCGGAGCCCAGCGCCGAGAAGACAAAAAAATCGCACCCGAGATTTCCTCCCATCAGATATGCTAAATTATCCCAGCATAAACCCATCGCCACCTTCTTTATCTTTTTCCCGACCTCCCACCGCTCCGGTGACCTCTCCCCCATACTTCGACCACGGCTCCATGACACAACTCTCTACTAGTGGCCACGGATCGCTCCCTCAATCCCACCGAACCAAGAGCACCGGCGGAGTGGCGTCCGCGAGACAAAAGCACCATCATCATCATAATTGCCCGGTAATAATCAAATCGTCCATTGGTTGTCTATCTATGTAGCTGGGCTGCTGGCTGTTGGCTGCCGCCTTTCGTTTCGACTCGCTGACTGAGCTGGCTGGCTGCTGCTGTTGCTGCTGCTACGGTAGATGAGGTCCGTTGTTGATCCAGAACGGCGGCGACGGAATTTTCGGACTGGATAAACCAGCACAGAGCGCTATCATCAATATCCGTGGTCCGCCCCTCCCTTTGGTTGCTCCACGTAGTGCTAACCTGTCCCAAAGCGAAGCACAATCTGTTGGGGACGCTACACCGACCGGAGCTCTGACCCCAAACGGACTCCCGTCGCCGCCGCCCGAGCATTAGAGGAAGGCATGCGTTTGCAATTAGAGCGACTATCATAACTATACTCAACTCATGGCCTGGACCTGGGCCACTCATCACTCTCTCTCTCTCGCGGTCCTAATTCGCTTCGCACTACTCGCGTTGAAAATCTGTTAGGGCATTTGGTGTTACACATATTGTTAGGGTGCATCGGGGTGGATAAATTGACCCTTGTCACAATTAATTACTTCGAGTCTTTCTTTAAGCCCAATTGGCAATCCTGCGTAAGAATTTCTCGAAAAGATCCTTCAGTGCTACTGCATGCGAACTGCTAAGAATTTCCTGAGAGGACTTGTTCCTTTCTTACAGATCTTTCAACTTGCCCCAACATTTCCTACAAGCTACCAAGTTGAGCATTGCTGCTCCATTGCTTTTTGGCACCCGCTTTCCCGCTCTAGCTAGCCATAGCATAGGAACCATCATCATCATCGCCATCATGACATTGTCTTTCAACAGGTAGTTTCTTATGGTGCAACGAGAACTAACTCGGGAGTTGTCACAACTCCGCCGGCGCGGCGGACTTTCTAAATAGTCGCGCAAACAGACGTGCCACTTGTAGCGCAGTGCAGGCCCACGGGTTCACGGGTTACCGATGCGGCGATGGCAAGAAGTGACCGGACCGGAAGAGAACCCCCTGTGTGCGCGCTCGCGCGCAAGAGGTGCTAAATAATGTTGATTCGATTCGTGTGATGCTCACTACTGGGCTGAATCTGGATGCACCGCACCTGCCGAACTGTAACGGCGAAACGGGTGGAAGGGACAGCAGCTTCTACCCCGGCTGGCTAGCCCGTATCTGACCGGTCTCGGTCAGCGGCAAATTGAGTTGAACCGGATGAAGTCATAAGGTCTGGAAACTTATTGCGGCAACAATGTTGCCTGGTGTGGACGGACAGAGCAGAAAGGTTATTGAAGTACATACCTATACCTGTACGTACATAGTAGCGATCTGATAACCCTTGGCGTTCGCTGCGAGGCGGGTGAATAAAGCTGTTCAGGAAAGTAGAACGGTGCTTACTCAATCCGATAAAAATGTCATTTTGTATTACATTTAGTTGTGCAACGATGTCCTCTTTCTGCGATGATATGAATTGCTTATTTCGAAGACCGGCTTGGTGGTTTACTGCCAGATTCGTATGCAGAAGATCCAGGATTCATTCCCTGGCCTGTTCCTTTCCTCCTACTTTGAATCTTCTTATCTACTTTAACTTTAACTCTATGCTTTTGAAACTGTGGCACAATTGTGGCACAGTTTGTTAACTCCAAACTCATGTCAGGTCACCGGCCACGTCCTTACGGGCATCGAGGATGGGAAGGAATGTTAGTTAGATAAACGTTGTTGACAAACCGATAATCGCTACATCCCCACGTTTGGCCACGGAAGGATTTTTTGTTAGTAGGGCGTCGCCTCTGATTGATGATTTGATATAGTAATGAATCAATTTACGGGAAATAAATCAATGATATCTAGTAATATTATCTTAGTACTACATGTTATTTTACAATGATCATTATTTAAGCTTTCGCAATGAAACGAGCTCATCAATGTATGTGCCTCTGAAGAAGTCTTCAATAAATTTTGTTGCAAAAATTCGTTATTTTTTCATAAGAAAACAGTAGTAAAGTCAAGTATGTGCGAGTGCCTTTAATGGATTTGAGATGGAAAATTGCATATGTTTTGCTTACATTGTTTTTGCTCAGCCTTAGGAAGTGGTATTACCTGAAAAAGAAAAATGAAATCAATCAGTTTATTGAAAGTATAGGTAAAAAAATAATTGTTTGCATATCGTACAACTACGCACGCATACGTACGTATTTGTCTTGCAATACCCACACCCAGTAAAATTTGATAGTCAAACAAACCCAAATAGGTTCTTAGAACCATCATAAAACTAACATATAAGTAGTTAGATTTAATGGAGATTCTCAAACCAAAGTGTGGTTTCCTGGTCGTGCGGTTAGTGTCCCCGGACATTTAATTGCATCGTGCTCAGGAGCGTGGGTTCGATTCCCACCGCAGCTGCTATCAAAAGTTTTCGGCTGTGCCACTGGGCGTTGCATGCTAGTCCGTTGTCTAGTGTCGTACTTCCTTTAAAGAGCAAAGAGCTCATTGGAAGTACCAAACGTGTTCGTGTCTTTTATCAAACCCTGATAAAACATTTCTTGATAGCAAATGTTGATTGGGTTTGTACACAGTGGATGATTAACAATGTTTTTATTGGCTGTCTTTTATTTATAGTCTGTTTCTCAACTTAATAACGACTTAATTTCCCACATTCCTTCTGTGATTGAGGTTATTTTTCAATAAATGTTTGTCTATAGATTTCCTCCAGGAATTTCTTCCAAGGCTTCCTTCATGAGTTCATGTATGTCATGCTTCAGAGGATTTTTCCAGGAATTTCGTGGGTTCCTCCCGGAGACTCATCCATGATTTAGAAAGGATTCCATTAAGAGATTCACGCAAAAAAAATCTTCTAGAAGTTCCTTCTAGAAATGCCACCTGGAGCTTATTCCAAAGACTCCTCCCAAATTCCCTGTCAGGTATTCTATTGAGAGTTTGTTTTTCATTGTAAACGAGATGTTTAATCCGTGGCCACACGCTCCAAAAAACCGTTCTGATAAACGTGAACAAACAAACGCAAATATGAGAACAAGCAAATATACACCGTGAACTGAAACTAGTTCCAGCTGTCAATATGGGCGTTCTAGAAAACGTGAAATCTAGTTCACGGTGTACATTTCTTATCGTTGCTATGCATAGTTCCCGTTCGTTCTCGTTGCCGTGATTGAAAGTTCACGTATATCTGAACGGATTTTTTTGCGTGTAGTTCACATCGGGACCTACGTTTTGATTCTCTTCTGAAATAAGAATTCACGCTTTGTGAGTTTGCTGAGAGTGAGATTCGATTCCAGGTCCTCTGCGTGATAGTCACGTGCTTTAATTCTATCACACCAGGTCCGTTCCACGTCTCCTCTGGTAGTTCCTACCGGGGCAAGCAATTCCAGTATGTCATTCTTCCACGGGCTAGTAAGAGATTTTTCTGATGATTTTTCCAGCATTTTCTTTCGAGCTTCTCGCGGGAACTCCTCCACCAGTAGATTTCGAGGATACATCCTAAAGTTCCACATGGGGCCTTCTACAGAACCCCTCGGAGATTCCTTCGGGAGTTTCCCTCAGGAATTTCTCCAGAAGTTCCTTCCGGGGATTTATCAAGCAGCTACTGCATGACATCCTTTCGGAAAATTTTCTTGGGAACTTCTTCCAGAAATTCTAAACTCCGAGGAGTTTTTTCCGGAAGTCCTCCCAGAGTTACACGTGGAGATTTTAA
This sequence comes from Aedes albopictus, assembly GCF_035046485.1. NCBI lineage: Eukaryota > Metazoa > Arthropoda > Insecta > Diptera > Culicidae > Aedes > Aedes albopictus. The sequence continues at coordinate 22,976 of NW_026916636.1, forward strand.
CAACAGTTGCTCTCTTCAGGTGTTTTTCCGAGGATTTCTTCAGAAGTTTTTTCGTGTGATTTATCTAGGAGTTTCTCCGAAGGATTTGTGAAACAGATCCTATATTGCGATGATTTTTTAGGATTCAAATTCAGAGATTTCTTTATGGAATTCTAGAAGTCGCAAAGAGTGACAGTTTTGAAATATAAACGGAACTGAAAGTTTCTCTCCGTTTGTCAAAGTCTATAATTTGTGTTACGAATTCATGTATTTTTTCAGTTGACAATAATTCTGTTTTGGACTTGTGGCCATGCGATTAACGGTGTCTGTCGTCATTAGTTGTGGAGTGTGGGTTCGAACCTCGCTCTTGTCGGCACAACTTTTCGACAAACGTAAAATTCTCTACAACTGCACTACCCAAGTAACCAGTAAGCATTTAAAATAGCACTCCTGTAGCATTATAGTTTGCCTTATGACAAGTCATTTAATGCTGATTGGCCGTATATACGCCTATAGTGCTACCCAACAGCAGATTTTGCAAAATAACGGGCTGCCTGAATGCAACACCTTCAGCAACGTCGCATCAAAATGTCAAAGAAGCCTCGTCGAGCAAAACAAAACAAATCCAGATTTACGTCTGCCCCCACACTCCAGATGATTAAGGTGGTATTTTTTTTGGCTTGTTTTGGTGTTATCGGGATTTGAACTTATGGTCCGATGATTACATATTCAGTTATGTTTTCTGCTCAAACTGCTGTTCCACGCTCCAGGCAGGGATTGGCGGCGTGCACTGTGCGGTGCTGAAAAAGCGTGTGCTTCACACAATCTCAAGTGCTTGTCTCCCGTTTTTCCGGGAGACAGAGACGTATGAGTGAGAGCTTTCGTAATTGTGCAAGAGACAAATCCCAGCACTAGCTCTACGGCACAGGGAGTAATGCACGTTGCTTGGAACTGTGCTTGTCACCAAACAGAAAAAAATCACTAAATAAATTAATTGAAGAGTTTGTGTTTTAGGCAAACTTGTTAAGCGTGTCGAGGGTTGACAAGTGATGGGTCGTTTGAATCGAAATTTTCCCAATCATGCGTAGTATCAAGCCAAGTGCAAAGCACGGAGACAAGTACCGAGAGAGTGCATACGACAGTACGTGAGAGACACGAGAGCTCCAGCCGCGCAGCACAGTAAACGAGTAACACACAACCGATTGCACGTACCGTAAACCGGGGTCAAATTGATCATTCGGGTACTACATTGTAATTCCATATTAGGAACTCCTAAGCCTCGTAATGGTCTTAAACTTTTTATGTCATCTGGTTAGTAGATGTCTAGAGATGAGTGTGGACATTTATTGTTTTAGAAAAAAGTAAGTTTTGCCTTATTGTTTTAGGAATTTGCAATGTATTTCTCATTTAGCTGAAATCATTGATACTAAACAATCGATTGCTAACAGGACTTCCCGTAACTTCTCTGTTTTAACATTTTTGTGGAGCCTTGGTTGGGAAGTTATGTAGCTAACAAGAATCTAAAATAGTTAAAAAAAAGTTCATATTGTTATGAAATAGTCATTTATTGTAATAGAAATCACTTATTTGCAATGAAATTGCCTACCTTTAGGCGTTTGAGGGGGGGGGGGGGGGGAGGGAATTAAAAAAAATACATTTAAAGTATGAAATTCACTAGTTGTAAGATTTTAAACGCGTTATTCGGTTTTAGAAGAGCAAAATTAAGCGGAGAAGGATATTTTCCTTTGCAACCGATGCTGAGTTGTATGCTGATCAATTTCGCCCCAATGTGGCATTTCCATTTTCTTGATTTTTAGAATTATTTAACCTAAAGTTTAATTTTGTTGAACAAAATTCTGTCACATGATTCCATGGAGATCCACTGGGTACTGGTTTTACAGAAATCCTTTTGGCAATATTTGAATTGTCACTGATGTTATCCGCAAAAGTTGTTTTGAAGTGATCAATTTGACCCCGGATTACGGTACTCGTCTTCTTCTGGTTTGTTGTGCTGTCTCGTAGCAGCGTGTGCGGCACGCACATAGTTTTGAGTCGAACCCTATCCCTGGCTCCAGGATACGCTTCAGTTAGTCCGAAGGCGTGCGCTAGTTTTATCCCCAATATAAAGAATGGTTGGATAACAGCTACAGTTCCGACACCCAAAACGTGTTGTCAAAGATACATTTCATAGTGTGTAAAGCGTTCTCATTCCCGCTTCCATCAATAACAGATGATTTCCTCTTTCGAATAATCTTATGATCCGCCAAAGATCCACGGATCTGGTACACATTTTTCGACCAAATTAGGTGTAGTAATTTTGCAATGGCAATGTTCCCGCTCCGGTGAAAAGGTCTTTCGTCGAGGAGCTGAAGAACCGTACTACGGATACTCCGGAAGGTGGAAGCGTAAAAGATCAATGGAGCGCCATCAAGAACGCCTTCATCGCCACTACTGGCTACGCACCCGGAGAAAGCAGTGGATCACAGATGATACCTGGAGGAAGATAGAGGAGCGAAGGAACGCCAAGGCCGCGATACAGCGAGCGAAAACACGAGGAGCCAAAGCCGTAGCCCGTCAGCATTATTCGGCTCTGGAGAAGGAAGTGAAACGCTCATGTAGACGGGACAATAGAGCGTAGGCGGACTCCCTAGCCGACGAAGGCGAGAAAGACGCAAACACCGGCGACTTGTGTTTCCTCTACGATGTTTCACGTCGCCTTAGTGGTACTAAGATGAATGCTACGATGCCCGTCGATCGCATATCAGCTGAGATGCTTAAAGCTGACCCCGTAGTATCCGCACAACTATCGCATCAATTATTCTGCAACATATGGGAAATCGCGACATTTCCGGCCGACTGGATACAAGGCGTCTTAGTAAAGGTACCCATAAAGGGTGATCTGACAGTATGCGATAATTATAATTGGCGGGGCATCATGTTACTGTGTATCGTTCTCAAAGTCCTCTACAAAGTGATCCTCAACCGGATACAGGAGAAGAGTGACGCAACTCTCCAACGGCAGCCAGGATTCCGTGCCGGACGATCCTGTGTATTGTTATGCTCCGTATCATCCTGGAGCAAATCAATGAATTCCAAGTTTATTTCTACCTGGTGTTGATTACGAAAAAGCTTTCGACCGTCTCAATCACGGAAACATGTGGGAAGCCCTCAGGCGCAAGGATTTCCCTAAGAAAATCATCGGCCTCATTGGAGCACAGTACAGGGCTTTTTCGTGCAAAGTACTGCACAACGGTGTTTTGTCCGATGCCATTCGGGTCGTTGCTGGAGTGAGGCAAGGATGTATACTATCACCGCTACTGTTCCTCATTGTAATCGACGATATCTTGGCAGGTGCGATTGACCGTGAACCAAATCACGGATTGCTGTGGCAGCCCATTACTATGGAGGAGAATCAATTTTGGTTAACAAGGAAAGCACCAGATTACTTTTATTTGTAATGTATCCAAGGTATATCCCATTCTTTGCCACATTTTAAAGTACCCATAAAAATTTTCCACATCATTGACTTACAACGCATCGCCGGCATGGCTGTGAGCCCAGCCGCCGACCAACAAACAGACGGCTATTTGCTAATGCGGCAGTAAGTTGTCATAAACGGCACTGTCGTCGTCGTCGTTGCTCCAACGAACGAACCAACGCATCTCGTGCCATTTCTCCTCCCCCGCCACACAGAGGGTGGAAGGAATCCTCTCTGAGCACTGAAGACGTTGTTCGTTGTCAACTCGGAGGAAGGCTCTATGCACTTCTTGGCTTCAATGCGAAAACGAGGTCGCCCAGCAAACCGCCGTAATTTATTGCTACTAATGAATTTTTATTTGCTGAATCCAATCGATTCGCCGTCACACACTGACTGTCGCCGTCATCGCCGTTCCGTCTTCATCGCGACCGGCCGGCCGGCGGACGACGAACATGCTTTTCTTCCCGGGACCACAAAGGGGTCCCTTGGGTGAAAGCCGCGTTTGCCCATTGTTCGGGTGAGGAGCATAACGACCAGCGCAGCAAGTTGGTTGGATTCCGAGTCAACGAGCTTTAGAGATTATCGCCAAAGGGAACCTGTCGTTTGTCCGCGGGAAGGCAGCCTCCGGCGGCAGCGGCGGTTGATAAGCGCAACGCGATCACCAAGCTTCTGCCCGACATGGCATGGATGGGAGAAGAATCTATTAAACCATATCTCCAAGGAGCTGTCATTCGACGGAATGGACGAAATTGAGGTTATCGTTGGTGCAAGATCATAATTCGCTACACGACGGACGAGCTTCATAGGGCTGTCAACGATGGTCCAACAATGTGACAGTAAGGTGGAAATTCTCACTGTTTCATAGCCTTTGGATAGGTATACATTTCTAATTGTACACTTTTTTCTTTTCCTGATTTAATTGGTTGGAGATAAGGTGAGAAAAAATGCTCCAATAATTCCATCTGGAATTTTTCGAAGTATTTCTGCAGGAATGTATTCCAGAAATTCTTTCAGAAAATTTTACTAGAGAATATTAAAAAAAATGCTTGAAAATTTTGTACATTAAATCCTGTAGGAGTTCATCTAATTGTTCCTTCAATTAAACTCCTCCAGAAACTGTTTGAAGATTCTCTTAGGAACTCCTCTTGCTTTCGAGATTCCTCCTGATGTTTCTTCAGGAACTAGTTATTCCTTCAAGAACTGCTACAGGGATTCCTCCAAGAGCTCCTCTACGTACTCTTTTTAGGATGCCTTCAGGATTTATTCAAGAATTTCAGCGATTTCTTTAATACTTCCTCCTGGGTTTTCTTCAGAAACTCCTTCTGGAATTCTCTCAGAAATTGATCCATGAATTTCTTCCTGGGATACCTTCAAGAATCGTTTCAGGATTTCCCTTTGAATTGCTTCAGGAATTTATATGAAAATTCCTCCAAAGATTCATCCAGGTTTTACTTTAGAGATACCTCAAGGAATTCCTCTAGAGATTCTGCCAGAGATTGCACCAGGGATGCCTCCGAAAATTCCTCTATGAATTCATGCAGGAATTCCTCCAGAGATTCTTCCTGAAAGTTCTCCAGTGAGGTTTCAAGAAATTTCTCCAGAAATTCCCCCAGAGATTTCTCCAGGGTTTCCTCATGGAATTTATGTAGGGATTCCTTCCGGAGATCCTTTGGAGATTTCTCAAGGATTGCTCTAGGAATTTCTCCAGAGATTCATCCAGATATCTCAAGAAATTCCTCTAGAGATTCCACCAGGGATTCCTCCAGAAATCCTCCTAAGAATTCTTTCAGGGATTTCTCCAGGAATACCTCCAGGGGTTCTACCTGAAAGTTCTCCAGTGATTTTAATGAAAATCCTCAAGAAATCCCTTAAGTCATTTCTCTCAGGATTCCTCCAGGGAATCCTTCAGGAGTTCCTCTGGAGATATATTAAGGAATTTCTCTAGAGGAAGGAATTTCTGGATGAATATTCAGGAATTCTTACAGGCATGTCCCCCAAGAATTTCTCCAGGGGTTCCTCCAGACATTATTTCAGCAGTTGCTCTAGGGAATCCTCTAGGGAATGCTCTAGGACTTTCTCCAGGAATTCTTTCAGCAACATCTCCAGGCATTCCTTCAAGTGTTCCTGCAGGGATTTCTATACGGAGTCCTCCAGGGATTCATCCAGGCATTTTTCCAGGATTTCATTCAGGAATTCCATCAGGAATTACCCCAGGAAATCCTGAAGAAGTTACCCAGAGAATTCCTCCAGAAACTCCTCCAGGAGTTCCTCCAGAAATTACTACTACAATTTCTCCAGGAAATCTTCCTCCCGGAGGTTATACAGGCATTATTCCTTAGATTCCTACAGGGATTTCTGCATGAATTCCTCCTGAAATTCGTCTAGGAATTCTTTCAAGGTTTTTTTTTCAGAAATCCTCCGGGGATTTCTTGAAAAATTCCCCCAGGAATTGCTCCCAGAATTTACCCAGGAATTATTCCAGGGTTTCATCCGGGCATTTCCCCAGGGACTCCTCCAGGAATTCCATTAATAATTTCTCCAGGAATTCCTTCGGAAATTCCTACAGCAGTTCCTCCAGTAATTTCTGTTGGAAAAATTCCTCCGGGAAATCCTCCAGGGATTCTTTCAAGAAAGAAAAGGATTTTTTAATAAATTTCTCCAGGGATTTTTCCCAGTATTCGTCAAGGGAAATCTCCAAGAACTTATCCAGGAAATCCCTTAGGATTTTTCCCAGGGTTTGCTCCAGGAATTCATCCTGGAATTTCTGCAGTAAGTGCTCCAGGAATTTCTCCAGGGATTCCTCCAAACATCAATAATTTTTCCAGGAATTTCTTCGGAAATTCCTACAGCAGTTCCTCCAGTTATTTCTCCGGGACCTTCATGGATTCTTTCAAAAAATTTTTCAAGAAAGAAAAGATTCCTTCAGAATTTTCTCCAGGGATTGCTTCTAGTATTCTTCAAGGGAATTCTCCACGAACTTATCCTGGGATTCGCTTAGGATTTCTCCCAGGGTTCGCTACAGGAATTTATCCAGGAATTTCTGAAGTCAGTCCTCCAGGAATTTCTCTAGGGATTCCTCCATGCATTCCTTCAGAAATTTCTTCAGGGATTTCTCCAAGAATTCCTTTGGCGGTTTGTCCAGGTATTACTCCAGGTACACTTTCAGAAAGTCAGTCAGCAATTCCGCCAGGAGCTTCTCCAGGGATTCCGTCAGGAATTTGTCCATAAGTTTCTCCAGGATTTCCTCCAGACACTCCTCTAGGAATTGCTTCAGGGATTTTCCAGGAACTCCTCCAGGGATTTCTCCAAAAGTTCTTCCAGAAGTTCCTCCAGTAATTCGTCCAAAAAGTCCTCCAGTATTTGTGTAGGAATTCCCGGGATTCTTCAAGCGATTTCTTCAGAAATATCTCCAAGGATTCCACCCATATTTGCTCTAAGGATTCCTGCAAGAATTTAGCCAGATATTCCTCCAGGTATACTTTAAAAAATTCCTCCAGGGATTTCTACGAGGTTTACTCTCGGGATTTCTCCAGGAATTCCTCCAGGGATTGTTTCAAAATTTCTTTCAAGAATTGCTCCAAGAATTCCTGTAGTGATTCCTTAAGAAATTTCTCTCAGCATCTTTTCAAAATTGAAAAAATTCAAATTCCATAATTATTCAAGGGCTCGGCCAGGAATTTGGGACATCCGTTCATCAAATTTTCCAGGGATTCACCTTGTAGGATTCACCTAAAGGATTTCCTCCAACGATTGGTATTGGAATACTTTGAGATAATTTTGGAGGGATACAGGAGTCAGGGAATTCTCCAAGAAGTCATCCAGGAATTCTTTTACAATTATCTCCGAGAAATCTTGATGAAGTTCATCCACAGATTGATTAAGGAACCCATCCATGAATTCCTTCAAGAATACCCCCTGTAGCTCCTGCAATGGAGTTTCTCCAGAAATTCGTCGTAAAATTCTTCAGGTATATATCCTGTTGTTCTATTACAGTCACTGTGACATTACATTGAACATATAAGTACTTATATGTTAGGAGTACTTTCAGACTTTTCTTCAAGAATTTTTCAGGAATTCACCCAAAGAAGGCTCCTTCGGAATTTTCACAACGTTTTCTCCCGTAATTTTTCTAGAATATGTACCACGAATTCTTCTAAGAATTGCTTATTAAATTCCTACGAACATTTTTTTTGAATACATTTCAGCTATTCGTCCAGGAATTCCTTCAGGTGAATTCCCGGACTTAGAGACGATTGCCGCATACCCGACTAGGAAAATATATCAAGATTGTAACACATTGTGTTATGATGATATGAAATTTTTCTACAACTTATTTTGTTATAATTTAGACTAGATGCTGGATGATGTTAAAATAACTAATACTGTAACAAAAAGTACATCGGCCTAATCAAAATAATAACCTATTTTGTTATAATCAGAACAAAATTATAACACAATATGAAATATAAGAAAACTAGTTTCTCTATCATATTTTGATACGATTGTGTAAAATGATGTTGTCAAATGTGAATGTCAAAGAATCAGAACTAAATTATTTCACAATGAGTTATTGAGCGACATTTGTAACATAGGGTGGGGCGGGGCAAGATGGGTCGCGGGGCAAGATGGGTCAGTGCCATTTTCGGGCGCATTACTTATGTTTTGATTATGTTAATAATTTTGTTAGATGACCAGCATGAATATACAAAAGTTTGGAGCATTGATTGAAAAATTATTCACTCTCATTGGAATTAAAAAATAAAATGGTTTTAGCCATTTTTCTTAAGCGATACATTCCATATAATCCCCATATAAACGGCCGCGGGGCAAGATGGGTCACCTTCAATTTTGAACGTATTTTTGGAGCATTCCAAAGTTATTTATTTTTTATTACAAGACTATCTCATAAATGACTTCAATCAAGCGGAATGAACGCTCAAAATTATAACATAAAATTATGATAATTTTTTAGTGAAAACATCGATTTTCAAGTCACCTTAGAACCACTCAAATCGTAAAGTTTTTTATATTCCAAATAAATTTATAAAATGTTCACTAGTAGCTCTTGTTTACTCAGTATGGATATGGAGCATATATGAATGCCGAACAAATCTCATATTTTGACGTTTTTCGCTGAGAAAATGTGAATTATTTAAAAGGTGACCCATCTTGCCCCGCACTTTTTTCACGGTGCAAAATCGATCACTTTTTAAAATTGCTTGTTTATCGTCATATTTTGTATTTAATTAACTTTTTATCGACTTTTAGCATAGCTAACTAGTGTAATAAAGAGTAGCGGACGAATACAAACCAATACGATTTGTATTTACAAAGTTATAGTGATCCATCCTTAGGTGACCCATCTTGCCCCGCCCCACCCTAATATGATACAATTGAATTATAATATTTTTAAACAACAATGATGCTAAACATGATTATATCACAATGAGTTATACCTATCATGGTTTGTTATAATTATGTTATATTTTTTGTTGGAATCTTCTAGTCGGGTAGCGGTAAAGTTTGTCAAATTAAAAAAAAATCCGGATTTTTCCAAGAATTCCATCATTTGAGAGTTCTGCGAAAATAATTCTTCATGAATTTGCAAGGATGTCCTCGGAATAGAGAAGTGGAACCATCTCGGCAGGGCTCCTATTTCGGGCACTTTTCTGCCATAACTCAGCCAATTTTGAACCAATTGACACCATTTTTGGAACGCGGAAAGATACGTATAGTCAAGTCGTCAAGTCAATTGGTTTGGAATTTACTTAGTTATAGCGAAAAATGCCCAAAATAGCGGCCACTGCCCAAGTGGCTTACTACCCTAATACAACTGAAGGTTTATTCTTAGGGGAATGGAGATCGAGGCTGTATCAAGATTATAAGGGCCCATATAGCCGAGGCGGTAAACGCACGGGTATTCAGCATGACCATGCTGAGGGTGACGGGTTCGATTCCCGGTCGGTCCAGGATCTTTTCGTAAAGGAAATTTCCTTGACTTCCTTGGGCATAGAGTATCTTCGTGCCTGACACACGATATACGCATGCAAAATGGTCATTGGCAGAGGAAGCTCTCAGTTAATAACTGTGGAAGTGCTCATAGAACACTAAGCTGAGAAGCAGGCTTTGTCCCAGTGAGGACGTTACGCCAAGAAGAGGAGAGGAGCTGTATCAAGATTGCTAATAAGCTCAGACAAATTGGATGATTAATTAACGAAAAAAACTCCAGTTAGTCATTATGTAGAAAGTTTCAAAATATTTTCGGACGGGTTTCCAATGAGTTCAACTGGAGAAAATTGTGAAGGAAATTATGAAGAAAATGTTGAATTAGTCCTAAAAAGAGTTTCCGTAATTTCCAAAAGGGTTCAGCTATGATTTGTAGCGATAGTTTTGTAGATATGTATTAACAAAAAAAATAGGTATAAATACTCGATGCCCAAGAAAATCAAGGATATTTATAGTGACCGACTAGAAGTCACCTTCAGCATAGTATTAATGAATATACTCGTATTTACGCTTCAGTTATATGGGCCCATTCTAAATATGTGACATCTATTTTCTTTAGGGGATCAAAAACTTCTGCAGAAATTCTTTTGCAAATTCTACCCCAATATGTTATCCCCATGCTACTTGAATTCCACAAGGAACCACTTGACAATATTTTGTAGTAATGCTGCTTGAAAATTCAGAGGTTCTTTGGGATACCCATCAAAGAATTCTTTTGAAACTGATACTTTTAGGTTGCCTTTCTCGGCGATTTAAAAAAGTAGTTGTACAAAGCATTGCTACTTATATAAATCTGGTAAAATCATATTTAAATCCAAAACAAAACTAACAGAGTAAATGGCATAAACCAATTTGGACAATGATCTTGTAAAGTTTGACAAGTTGTGAATAGTCTCCAATAACTCTCAAATCAGACACAGGTTATGCAAATAAATATCTATAATAGATCTATGCTTGTCATTGAGACAGTGGCTTTCAGATTTATTTTTTCTTATTTTCATATATAAAGTCATGAAAAATTTCGGAGGGGGGGGGGGTGTGTGTTAATGGATGAGGGGGTGGGGGGGGGGTCTGACTCCCTAGGCTCTCCCTCTAGCTATGCCAATGATCCTCCTGTTTACTGTACAAAATTATACTACACTGAATAAAATAAGTGAATAAGTAAAAACTGAAAATAAAAAATCCTGTTTTTATATGTTACACCAAATTTTCTCAATATTTCGATAAAAGTATGAAAACATGGCCCCATGACTAAAAAACGTGAAAAAAAATAATATTTTTATGTATCCATTGCACCCATTTCAATTCGGCCATTTCAACGTGTTTTTCCTAAAAACTCAATATCTTTCTAACAAAAAAAAAAAAAAAAAATAGGCAACTGGTTTAACAGCTATAATTTTTTTCAAAATTTTAGGCTTTAAAGTTCTTGCTTTTTTGGACTACCATTTTGTTGTTCACTCTAAAACGAAACAAAAAAAATACGGGCCTAAATATTTACTTTCCCACATGTACACACCTATAACTACATTTTGAGATCCACTATATCGGAATTTCTATGGAAT
>NW_026916636.1:34500-67500 GCF_035046485.1 Aedes albopictus
TACCCGGGTACCCTATCGGTCACATAAGGATTAAGGAAGGGGGTTGATTTCAAAGGGCATTTCAAAGCATTTCAAGAAGTTTCAGAGGAGTTTTAGAGGGGTTCACAGGCTCTCATATGAGCTTCACGGGGTTTTCAGGATGGGCTTTACAGGCGTTTCAATACGGTTCAGTCAGTTTCATGGAGATTTTAGTGAAAGTTTCAGAAGCGTTTCTAGGCGTTTCATGACATTTCAGGGTGTTTCAAGGCGTTCCAGGGTTTAAAGGTTTGTAAAGGGGTTTTAGTGTTCTGCACAGGCTCTCAGGTCAGCTCCATAGAGGGTTTTCAGAAGCGTTTCAAAGCGTTTCAGAAGGTTTTTCATTTCATTTATTTAGTTAACATCAAATTCATGATAATACTGAATCAACAATTTGCCGCCATAATACTCTATTTGCAGCTGCAGCTCTCCAACCTCGGTCACGCCCAACACTCGCCAGATCACGCTCCACCTGGTCCGCCCATCGTGCTCTCTGCGATCCACGCCTTCTTGTACCAACCGGATGGTTAGCAAACACCAACTTTGCAGGGTTGTTGTCCGGCATTCGATTCTTGCAACATGCCCTGCCCACCGTATCCTTCCAGCTTTGGCCACTTTCTGGATACTGTGTTCGCCGTAAAGTGCAGCGAGCTCGTGGTTCATCCTTCTCCGCCACACACCGTTCTCCTGCACAGCGCCGAAGATCGTCCTTAGCACCCGTCGCTCGAAAACTCCGAGTGCTTGCAGGTCCTCCTCGAGCATCGTCTATGTCTCGTGTCCGTAGAGAACCACCGGTCTTATTAGCGTCTTGTACATGGTACATTTGGTGCGGGGGTGAATCTTTTTTGACCGCAGTTTCTTCTGGAGCCCATAGTAGGCACGACTTCCACTGATGATGCGCCTTCGTATTTGACGGCTCACGTTATTGTCAGCCGTTAGCAACGAACCGAGGTAGACGAATTCTTCTACCACCTCGAAAGTATCCCCGTCTATCGTAACATTGCTGCCAAGGCTTGTCCTGTCTCGCTCAGTCCCACCTACCAGCATGTACTTTGTCTTAGCCGCATTCACCACCAATCCGACCTTTGCTGCTTCGCGTTTTAGGCGGGTGTACAGTTCTGCCACCGTTCCAAATGTTTTAACAATAATATCCATGTCATACGCAAAACAGACAAATTGGCCGGATTTCGTGAAGATCGTACCCCGGCTGTTGAGCCCGGCTCATCGCATAACACCTTCCAGGACGATGTTGAATAGTAGGCAGGAAAGTCCATCACCTCTCGTAGTCCCCGTCGAGATTCGAATGAACTGGATAGTTCACCCGAAATCCTTACGCTGCTCTGCACACCGTCCATCGTTGCTCTTATCAGTCTAGTCAGCTTCCCGGGAAAGCTGTTCTCGTCCATAATTTTCCATAGCTCTGTGCGATCGATACTGTCGTATGCCGCTTTGAAGTCGATGAACAGGTGATGCGTTGGGACCTGGTATTCACGGCATTTCTGGAGGATTTGCCGTACGGTGAAGATTTGGTCCGTTGTTGACCGGCCGTCGATGAAACCGGCTTGGTAACTTCCCACGAACTCATTTACTTTAGGGGCCGTCCATATACCACGTGGACAGCTTGGAGGGGGGAGGGGGTTAGCGAAAAGTCCATGCTTGTCCACGGAGAGGGGGGTGGGGGTTCGTCAAATGTCCACGTGGACAACATTGACATATAAATTAGGAAACAAGAATCTACAAACCAAACAAATTATGTCGCATTATTGATGAGATTCTCTTCAACAGTGACATACATTTTATTTTATTATACACATGTACATTGTCTTTCAGTTGTAAGTTATTTCTTCAAGGAAAAAAAATCATGGTATTGATTCACAGACTAATTTGTTTTAAATTATCAGTATTTCTAATTTCTTAGTTTTCTTCATCGAGGAATATTCTGAAGATTTGTAATGAAGGGTAGACCATGCAAAAGTTGGTGTTTCAGTCAGAAAATTTTCATTGAAGTTCTGTATGGATTTTTCGAAGTTTCATATCAAATTTTTAAACTACTTCAAAGTTTCAAAATACATGTAGGGATTTGCAAGCTTATCTCAAAACCTTTTTTTTTGTAGGTTCCTTCAAAATTTAAAATGTTTTTAATGGATATTAAAGTCTTAACCTCATCCATACGGCTGTCATTTTTTTCCCTGCCGCGAGTTTTTGATTTAAGGGCTTTTACTACTGTTATAAGAATAATTAATGAAGAAAGTGTGCTTCGCAACCGCACGTCCGGGAAGTGTTTCACAGTGATTCAACCGTCCGTGACAAAATTAAAGAGTGCTTCTGGATCAATTCTGGACATCCACTGCTTTTGTTCTACCTGTGTGCCTGAACGTTGCCCAACCGCATCCTTTGGAGTATCCTTCCACTAACTACACCTAGAACAACACCCATTTCCCTTGACACCTAGGCCTGAGAGGTCGTAGAACTTTCTACATCTTTCTTAGGTGTCTAACTAACCATCCTTCCATATTCCTCAGCAGTCGCAAGGACGAGGTCAGGACAACCCTCGACTGTTGGAGAATTGTGTCAGTCTTGTCGAGAAGTCAGAGATAAGTCTCCAATCTTTGTTTTGTTTTGGTATCCGACGGGAAGGAGGCAATCCTCATAACTGTGGTCTAGGGCTGTACTACCTACGAAACTTGTGCGACTTGCTTAATGCTAATGTTTACTTTTTCAGTGGTAACCAGGTAAATGATTAAACCATAACAATTTCTTATACGCTTTTTCGCCAAGGAAAGCACCCCATTAAACCCTATCCAATTTCCAACTCCAGATATCTATGAAGTGGGCCAAGTTCTTGGACACATTCTGAGTAGATATCTAATCAACATTTCCTCCCCATCCCCGCTGATCGTAAGGACCTGGCCAGGTGTCGAGAGTTCGTTAAATGAAAGGTTTGTCAAGTCCCAGGCAACTTATCTGGCGCATTAAACGTCTCTATCGACAGCCACCCCAGGATGTGTACGGTCGGCTATGCTATGCTATGCTATGCTATGCTATTAAAGTCTTAACCTCATCCATACAATTTAGTTGCTGTAAATCTTTTTTTTTTGTAAGAATCTAAGAATATAATCTTATTTCTACAAAAATCTATAATTTAAAATTACATTATCTCAACAAAACAATCAGACAATCAAAGATTGAACAAACATTCTAAAAAACACCGTCTTCAACCAGAGGCTGTACAGACTAAACATTGAACAATCACTAACATTAGGCGATGGACATTACACGAAAAACACCCAATGAAGAAATTTCCGTTTGACGAAAATTTTTCATCAATTGGAGCAAGAATCGAACCCACACTCTCACAAACATCAAGCTAAATTAAAAACAATGTTGAAAACTTGTAGGTACCTATTTTGTGTTGCTTGTTTGTATTCTATGTAAAGCTTGTATTTATAAAGTTTTCAATTATATTTAAGACATTGTTTACGAAGAAGAAAAAAACAATAATTAAAAAGAAGTTTTCAAAATCACATTTTTCATTTATTTTAGAAATATAAAAAAAACTTTTTTTATGTCCACGTGGACATTGGGGGGGGGGGGGGTGTCAATGAAAAGTCCACGCTTGTCCACGGGGAGGAGGGAGGGGGTCAAATACCATGAATTTTCTGTCCACGTGGTATATGGATGGCCCCTTAGGTGAAGACGACGGAAGATGATCTGGGATAGCACTTTGTAGGCGGCATTCAAAATGGTGATCGCTCCAAAGTTCTCACACATTAACTTGTCGCCTTTCTTGTGGATGGGACAGATTATCCCATCCTTCCACTCCTCCGGTAGCTGTTCGGTTTCCCAGATCTTGACTACTAACTGGTGCAGACAGGTGGCCAACTTTTCCGGACCCATCTTGATGAGTTCTGCAGTGATACCGTCCTTTCCAGCCGCTTTGTTGTTTTTGAGCTGGTGGATGGCATCCTTAACTTCTCTCAGCGTGGGAGTTGGTTCGTTCCCGTCCTTTGCTGCGCCAACATAGTCATTTCCTCCGCTGTCTTGGTCATCCGTGCTTACATTCTCTTGGCCATTCAGGTGCTCGTCGAAGTGCTGCTTCCACCTTTCGATCACCTCACGTTTGTCCGTCAGGAGGCTCCCGTCCTTATCCCTGCAGATTTCGGCTTGCGGCAGGTAGCCTTTGCGGGATGCGTTGAGCTTCTGGTAGAACTTGCGTGTTTCTTGTGAACGGCACAGCAGTTCCATTTCCTCACACTCCGCTTCTTCCAGGCGGCGCTTTTTCTCCCGGAAGAGACGGGTCTGCTGCTTCCGCCTCTGTCTGTATCGCTCCACATTCTGTCGGGTTCCATGCTGCAGCATTACCGCCCGCGCTGCATCCTTCTCCTCCAGAACCGCTATGCACTCCTCGTCGAACCAATTGTTTCGTCGACTCCGTTCTCGCTCCGTTCTACGTACCCGATAGTGCTCTCGGCTGCGTTGTTGATGGCTGCTTTGACTGTACTCCAGCAGTCCTCTAGAGGAGCCACATCGAGCACACCCTCGCCCGACAACGCTACCTCGAGATTCTGCGCGTATGCGGTGGCGACATCCGGTTTCTTTAACCGCTCTAGATCGTACCGGGGCGGCCGCCGGTAATGTACATTGTTAATAACGGAGAGTTTTGGGCGCAGTTTAACCATCGCAGTTTAACCATCAGTGACCAGAGTCGATATTAGCGCCACGATAGGTCCTGACGTCGATAATGTCGGAGAAGTGCCGTCCATCAATCAGAACATGGTCGATTTGCGATTCCGTTTGTTGTGATGATCTCCAGGTGTAACGATACGGGAGGCTGTGCTGGAAGAAGGTGCTACGAATGGCCATGTTCTTGGAGGCGGCGAAATCGATGAGTCAAAGGCCGTTTTCGTTCCTCTGCTGGTGGGCGCTGAACTTTCCAATCGTCGGTCTGAATTCCTCCTCCTGGCCTACCTGAGTGTTTAGATCCCCAATGATGATCTTGACGTCGTGGTTTGGGCAGCGGTCGTACTCACGTTCGAGCCGCGCGTGAAATGCATCTTTGTCATCATCAGTGGTTCCGGAGTGAGGGCTGTGCACGTTTATTATGCTAATGTTGAAGAATCGGCCCTTGATCCTCAACCTGCACATTCTTTCGTCGATCGGCCACCAATCGATCACGCGCCTCGTCATGTCGCCCATCACTATAAAAGCTGTTCCCAGCTCGCGTGTGTTGCCGCAGCTCTGGTAGATGGTATGATTACCTCTAAACGTTCGCACCATGGATCCTGTCCAACACACCTCCTGCAGCGCTACGATTTCGAACCCGCGGTCCTTCAGTAGATCGGCGAGTATGCGGGTGCTCCCGATGAAGTTGAGAGATCTGCAGTTCCACGTACCGAGCTTCCAATCGCAAGTCCCTTTTCGTCGCTGTGGTCGTCGCCATTGGTATCGGTTCGCATTCTTCTCTTGTTGATTTTCCGGTGCTAGTCTTTTTTACGGCTGGCTCGCAGGGCCTGACACCAACCCACTAACCCAGGGAGCTGGGCTTACCTTCCCGGAAGCTACGGGTTCTGCATCGGCATTCCCTCCAACTACAGTGCTAAATAGCTAGGCTCAAGCGTTCAAGCGCCAGTCTTCGCCGGGGGTAGTGTTTTTAATGGGCGCCCAGGAGATAATATTTTACCTAAGCTTTCACCCCGAAGGTTCAGAAGGTTTTAGAGGGCTTTTAGAGCGCTACAAGGATTTAGACGGTTCCAGAGTGTTTCAAAAGGTTATAGTTGTGCTTTCAGGGGGCTACAAGGACCCTCAGGTCAATTCCATGGAGATTGTAGGGGGGTTTTCAAAAGTGTTTCAGAAGTTTCCAGAGAGGTTTTAGGTGGAGTTTCAGATAATTTCAGAGAGAATTAAGGAAGCTACACTAGCGATCAGGTTAGTTTCATGACGGGTTGGTTGAGGGGGATTTTAGAAGCGTTTCAAGGTGTTTCAGTGCGTTTCGGAGGCGTTACGCGGATTCTGAAGTCATTTATATGAAGGCGCTGTCATTGAACTACGTAGACTCAATTTTGATCTCCTCTCCTCCCACCAGAGTCTACGTAGTTTGTGGACAGCATTTTAAGGCCTTTCAGTGTGTTCCATAAGGTTTCGGATATGGTCTTAGAGGCTACATAGACTCTCAGATCGGTTTCATATGGCTCTCAGAGGGGTTTCAGAGGCGTTTCAAGTTGTTTTAAGACGTTTCAGGGCGTTACAGAAAGTTTCATATGGGGTCCCAAAACGGCGGTTTCAAGGCCTTCCTCTGACCCATCCAAGCCGAAGTTTATCAAGAGGACCCGTCCCCGATTGCCCACCCGATTCTGCCAGTTCGTAGACCCGTCCAAGCTTCCGTCTGTCCACCAAGATATCGTTCCTCTCGCCAACTTGAAAGTCTTTGACGTTTCGTGGCCTTGTTGGCTACGATTTGGACTTAGGAAAATTTCGTCGGCTTTCCTTAGGCAGTGTGATTAAATTCGAAAGATGAGTTTGCGCGCACTAAGAAGTGTGCTAATTTATTACATACTGCTAAGATTTCACCAAGAGCTTCTCCTGGAATTTCATCAGGAATTATCGGCGGTTCACAACTAACAGAGGCGTCCCATCTACAATCGTCCATTCCGGTATCGCTGCCCGTCAGGACTGCGGATCGACGATTCACGCTGACAAGGTCAAATTCCAAATCAACATGGATGTGCAGCAACTTAGAAGTTTCGGTGAAGGCCTCCGACAACAGCAACATCATCATCGAAGTGAACACGACGAGAAGCAGGACGATCATGGCTACCTACATCTTCCAGTACTTCATCCAGCGCTACACTCTTCCACCGCGACAACACGATTCCAACCAGATCAACTCGTCGAATTCGTCGGACGGCATCTTGACAGTTTCGGCTCCAAAGAGGGCGGTTGCGGATGCCAAAGGCCAAAAGTCGCATAGTACTTGGTAATTTTTAGCTGAACCAATGATATCAGTTAGTGATTGAATTCATTAAAAGATTCCTTTCGGGATTCCTTCAGAATTTTTTTTTTTGTGATTTCTCCAGAAAATTAATGCAGGATTCCTGCAGGAATTCATTCTGCTGTACCTGAGGGAGTTCCTCTTGAGATGTTTCTAGGTGTTTATTTAGGATACCATCAGAAATGCCCTCTGGGATTCAGCATATCCTAGACTTCACTTCAACGTAATTAGCTACATGGTTTTAGACTAAAAAAATTCAACTTATGAGTAAAATACTAAAAAATACGTTTTCTCATACTAAATTGCATACAAATTTCAATCACAATGCGGAATACGGGGACGCAACCAATTATTTCCAAATTTTGCATAGTTGTTTTGGACGCTAATCTAGATTGAAAGAGCTTTGTTCCGGGTTGATGCGATCAAAGTTTAATTTTCCTCATACAACATTGACCCACTCTAATACATATATTGCCAAGCTATTAACATTTTTTTACAAACCTCGAAACAATTTGTGGTCTTCAACAAAGTTATTCGGTATATCCTGGGCTATACTTTAACGTCATAAGTTATATGGTCTTAGAAACATTCCTGGAGGAAAACGTGTAGAAATTCCGGGAGGAATTCACGAAGAATGAAAGTCCCGAGAGGAAACCCTGGAAAAATCTCGGTAGGAATCCCCAAATAAGAATATCAGGGGAGTTTAGATGTAAGTTCCAAAAAGAAATCCTGGAACCCTGTAAAAAAAAAATGATGAAGAGTCAGGAATTCCTGGAGGAACCGTTGATAAAATTCAGAGAGATTTTTTTTATCATAGCGATAAGCAAGAACAATATGAAATCCCAGACTTTATGTAAATGGCCGCCTGATTTCGTCGAGAGATCGTAGTGTGCGGCGCCCGAGAACGGACGCAAAAATTTTCGCTCTTGAGTTTTCTCGTACTTTAGCGCAGTTTCGAGTTCTAAAGGAATCGCTCAAGAAACTTCTTGAGTGATTCCTGGCAGAAATTTTCTTCGGTGACTGCCATTTGAACTGTCATTTCTTCGCTACTGCGTACTGCGATCGAAGAAAAACCGGTTTCTTGAGCGATTCAGGCAAGGAATTTCCCATGGATCAAGATAGGCTGAGAAATTCCTTCTGATCTGCAAACAGCGCTTTCATGTCATTTTTTTTCGAAAAAAAAAATAGTTTTAAGTGAACGGTTTACTTTTAAATGCGTGATGTGTTACATGGTGATTCGTTTGATTTCCGGTGCGGAAGTTTTGCGGTCGTGTCGTTGAAAAAAGAATTGGACGCCGGGACGAAAAGAAATGAGTTGGAGTTCGGCCGGTGAAGTGGAATTGGATTTGGCAAGAGGATGTGCTTTTCGAGTGGGGTTGTGATTTGCGGTTTGCTATTGATGTCGATTTTCCAGCGAGAATTGGACTGAATGTTCAATGTTCGGTTAAGCGGAATTTTGGTTTGGTGATCGAAGAAGGGATTCGGTGGATCGACGGATTGATCGCTGGTGATGAAGGATTTAGGTTTGGATTCGGTTGGTGAAGTGGTTTTGGACAATAGAAATACACTAGAACGCCAATGGCGCTGTACTCAGTTTTCCTATTTCATTATTTTAATAACCTTAGTTGTAATAATTAAATATTTTTAAGTGCCCATCTTGAAGAGGACCTTTTGTTTTGGTAAACAAAATTTATTTGACACTTGTAGTACCGCTACTGACGCTGTAAGGGCGAGGCAAACTAGATGTTAGTCACACGAACAGTCGCGACATTGGATTTCTGTGGCTGGTTATTCTAATTTTTGGACTGTTGAGAACCTGAGTATCTGGTGACGGGTTTTAAACAGTGAGCGGTTCCATATCATTTCAGCAACGAGTAATTTTCATATATGTTTATTTGGATGAAACCTTGCATACAAGTCTTTGGGGGAGAAAAACGCCGTTTTGCATGCTTGGTTCGCCATTTCGAATCTAGCCTTACTTATGAGAAGGGCCCATGAAAAATGCACATGACATCTTCAAAAAATTGTATCTTGAAAACGGTTTGTCCGATCGGTTTGGTGTCTTCGGCGAAGTTTTAGACAATTGTTGGTGCTATATGGAGAAAATATGCACGGTAAAAAAAAGTTTGGTTTTTGTGATTTGAACTAAAATATAGATTTTCCCTCAAAAGTGACATGTCAATATTTTTTTATTATTCTTATATTATAGCTGACTGAAAATGCTATCTAGTGCACAGTGGGTTGTTCTGGAGAAAAATAGGTTACAATGAAAAAAAAAATGTTTTAAAAAATTACGGTTTTCAAAAAAAGCTATTAAGAAAAGTCAAAAAAATTTGTCGCCCTAATTTTATGAAAGTACATCAAATTTGCAAGAAAAAAGTACTTCGGTAACATTTTTCTAAGATGCACCGTTTAGAAGATATTACTAATTTAATATTTATTTTTTTGATAACTTAATAAGTTTTAGCCCTTTTCGGATGTACTCCGTGTTTCTCCAGTTTCAAAAGTATTTTTTCCGGAAAGATTGGAAAATTTTGAGTTAAAATGACACTGACAGCTTAAAGATTTGAGTGAAATTCTCTGCCTTAAAAACAAGTTACAAAATCCCACTATCAGGAACAATGATTTCTTCCAGTGCCTTCTGCTGAAAACGTGCTAAAAGGAATAAGATACAGGTAATTAGATACCAGTTAGCTGTACTACGTACAGTTGGTGATTGTAAACATGGTCTTTGTTGGAACTAGTCCACCATGGCCACGCTGGCCCAGGCTTGTAAACATTCGACACTTTTCACTACCTTCGTTTCGTTGTCGCGGTCGGGTGTCAGCTTGCTTTGTTTCATTCGAGCGCGACCGCTACCTCTTACACACAACACAAGCGGCAGAACAAAGATCAATAAACAAAAAAGTGGATCAAATCAACGTCGTCTGACACGATGACATTAGTCTAATTCCAGCTTTTCGCAAGATTTCAGCCAATTTTGATTAAGATTGGTATAATATTAGTTTATTCGTGTGTGATAAATCGATTACGACACATACATTTATCCAAAACAGCTCTCTTTATGGGAAAGACAGGAATAAGAAAAACCGAACCATCTCCCGAAGACGCAATCGTGGTCAAGCGCATTCATTCGACATTTTTGTTTCGTACAGTAGTTTGATTGCTTGTGTTGCGAATGTTGGAGACAAAGGCAGCCGAATATCGACAAAATGGTGTCGAAGACTGGCCATAACGAGGCTAGTTCCGTCGATGACCGTTTCTTAATAATAAATAAAAAGAACGCAGTAATCACCTTCCATCAAACTAGACGGCTGCCGATTGATACCTCAATCAACAACCGCCGCACTCTTTATTCATTCCAGGTTTATACAATTTACAATTTTCTTCAATTTTTAGAAAGTTTGATTCCGCATGATTTTCTAAAAACCGAACAATCCAATTTTTTGAAAACTACAAAACAAAACTTGCAAGATGGTGAATTTTTTGCTATTTGTGACTTTTCTGAAAATTACAGCTTCGTTTTGCAGGATGAAGTTCAATCACACCATTGGAACGTGCAACAGGCCACAATCCATCCTTTCGTAATATATTATAATGAAAATATGCAAATTAAACATTTTAGCTTCATTATAATTTCAGAAGAACTAAGACATGATTCAGTCGCTGTTAATTTGTTTATTGATAAAATGATAAACTTTTTACAAATTGATCAAAATAAAAACATGAAAAAAAAATATTTTATGTCAGATGGTGCTGCTTCACAGTATAAAAACCGAAAAAACTTTTCTAGCCTTTGTAAGTTTAAGTCAAAGTATGGTATTGACGCTGAATGGCATTTCTTCGCAACATCGCACGGAAAAGGTCCATGCGATGCTATTGGAGGCAGGGATTGGCGGCATGCACCGTGCGGTGCGAAAAAAGCGTGTGCTTCACACAATCTCAAGTGCTTGTCTCCCGTTTTGCCGAGAGACAGAGACGTATGAGTGAGAGCTTTCGTAATTGTGCGAGAGACAAATCGCAGCACTAGCTCTACGGCGCAGGGAGTAATGCACGGTGCTTGGGACTGTGCTTGTCTCCAAACAGAAAAAATCATTTAATACATTAATTGAAGAGTTTGTGTTTTCGGCAAAGTTGTTAAGCTTGTCAAGGGTTGACGAGTGATGGGTCGTTTGATTCGAAGTTTTCCCAATCATGCGTAGTATCAAGTTAAGTGCAAGGCACGGAGGCAAGCACCGAGAGAGTGCATACGACAGATCGTGAGAGACAGGAGAGCTCCAGCGCGCGACAAAGTAAGCGAGCAACACACAACCGTTTACTCGTACTCGTCTCCTTCTGGTTTGTTGTGCTGTCTCGTAGCAGCGTGTGCGGCACGCAAAGAGTTTTGAGTCGCACCCTATCCCTGATTGGAGGTACGATAAAACGCATGGCTACCAGAGCAAGTTTAGCCAAAGAACGCGAACACCCGATAAAGACTGCAAGAGAGTTGTTTAATTGAGCAAACAAACGAAAAGAAGAAGAACTTACAAACTTGTCATTTTGTTATTCTACTACAGCGAAAATATGTCTTTGCAGCTAAATAATCAATATAATAATGCAAAAACAATTCAAGGAATTCAAAAATTCCACTCATTTCTTCCTCTATCAGAAATACAATAAAGGCAAAGCTTTATTCAAACTGTCCTGACAATGATGCCAAAATATTCGATATTGTTAAGAAAGTTGTGTAAACAATAATTTTATAAAAATACAGGAATAAAAATAAACTGATGTACAAAATATAGTGTTATTTTTTATTGCGCACAAATACCACCCCTGAAAAATAAGCCTCATTCGCTCTTTTGAATCTTGCTAATTGAGGAGCTTGCGATATGCAAGAGTTGAATGCACATTTTCAACACAATACACCAAAAACCACTGGAAGAAATCATTGTTCCTGATAGTGGGATTTTGTAACTTGTTTTTCAAAATACTTTTAAGGCAGAGAATTTCACTCAAATATTTAAGCTGTCAGTGTCATTTTAACTCAAAATTTTCCAATCTTTCCGGAAAAAATACTTTTGAAACTGGAGAAACACGGAGTACATCCGAAAAGGGCTAAAACTTATTAAGTTATCAAAAAAATAAATATTAAATTAGTAATATCTTCTAAACGGTGCATCTTAGAAAAATGTTACCGAAGTACTTTTTTCTTGCAAATTTGATGTACTTTCATAAAATTAGGGCGACAAATTTTTTTGACTTTTCTTAATAGCTTTTTTTGAAAACCGTAATTTTTTAAAACCATTTTGTTTCATTGTAACCTATTTTTCTCCAGAACAACCCACTGTGCACTAGATAGCATTTTCAGTCAGCTATAACATAAGGATAATAAAAAAAATATTGACATGTCACTTTTGAGGGAAAATCTATATTTTAGTTCAAATCACAAAAACCAAACATTTTTTTTCACCGTGCATATTTTCTCCATATAGCACCAACAATTGCCTAAAACTTCGCCGAAGACACCAAACCGATCGGACAAACCGTTTTCGAGATACAATTTTTTGAAGATATCATGTGCATTTTTCATAGGCCCTTCTCATAAGTAAGGCTAGATTCAAAATGGCGAACCAAGTATGCAAAACGGCGTTTTTGTTCCCCAAAAACTTGTATGCAAGGTTTCATGCAAATCTAAAAATACAAAAAATAAAAACTGGACAAATTTCCCACTTGTTCGTGGAATCGCTCCAGTGTGAGTTAAACTGAAACAGTGAGGTACCTACGGTGTTCGATTAAGAACTTTTGCGATTTTGTGTTGATAGAGGTAATCGATGGATTAGCGGATTGGTCGCTAGTGACGAAAGGAATTGAGTTTAGATTCGGTTCGTGAAGAGGTTTTTTGGGCGATTTTTTTGGGGAATTGCTGAGAAAAAAGGAATCAGACTGCTGAAAGGAGTTAAATGAAGAGCTGAGTGTGTGGTGACGGGTTTTGCGATCTTTTAGTTGATGATGCAAACGGACAGTTCGAGTCGTATCCGCGTGTGAGCCGTGTTTTTTTTTTGCTCGGCATGTTGGTTATTCTGAGGATTTCGCAGTGAAAATCGAAGGTAATAAAAAAATTGATAAAATTTACAGCGGTGAAATGGAATGGGTGGCGGTCATGATGTCAACGCCGCACAGTGGGACGAAATCAAAAAAAGTGGGACATGGGTATTTACTCAGAAACTATTGGAATTAGCGTTATGTGGTCTTCTACAATGTTTCTTCATTTTACAAGTACTTTATTTTGATGTAATGAAATTTTACTTAAGGGTGGTATACACTTAGATAAAAAAATTAACTTTTTTATTTTACGTCAAAATTGAAAAATGTCTAAGAAAACATTGTAGATAATGTATTCAGAAGAAACTTTGTCGAAGACCAAAAAATTCTATCTCGCAGTTTAATGAAGTTATAGGGCAAAAATGGTGTATATGTCCCTTAAAATCGATTTTACGAAATATCTTATTAGAATGAATTTTCCTAGTTTTCCAATGATCGGCAAAGTTGTAGATACTGCAAAAATACACATTTTTTCTGAAGACAGCAAATGGCTATCTTTTCGTTTAAAAGACTTAGGAATGTTTTTCTTCCTTTTTTATACCAACTTTAGGGGGATAGATCATACAGAATAGCGGCTATTAGCAGCTAATTTCCACGTTATGTTTTGCATGAACTTACACCCTTTCAATACATATGCAAATCACAACGGGATCGAGCGGGATTCACTACACTTTTTCAATTTATGTATCGTAAGATTTTAACACAAATACCCCACATAGGAAACAGTATGTTTTAAAGATTTTTTCATTTTATTTTTTTTTATTTTGCCTTTGATCTGCAAAGTTGTAGATGCTCAAAAATACACGGTTTTACCAAATAGACCAGATTGCAGAGCTCGATTATGTAAAAAACATCAAATCCTGAGAACTAATAGGAATAAAGACAAATTAAAAAAACAGTTATTTAGAGATAATATTTTTTCTACTACCGCGGTTGGCACAAGAAGGTGTAGATCACAGAGAGCACGATGGGCGGGCCAGGTGGAGCGTGACCTAGCGAGCATTGGGCGCGACCGAGGCACAGTGGCAGGCCTCCATACAAAAGTCGGACAAAACCTCAAATGTTAAATGAAATTGCTAAAATTCACAGGTTATGATGATTTTAGTTCCCTAAATCTATTTCTGATATAGGACTTTTCATATATTTTGGTTTTACTATATTAGGGTGGTTCAAAATTGTGAAATCTGCTGATTATGGAAAGCATGTCAAAATAATCGATAATAAGCTATCACGATGTGCTATTGATCGTAGATTTTGATTAACCTTTTCATTTGGGGGTTCTTAAATCATGTATTGGTATTGAAATAAACTATAATTGTGTATTTGTTGCTGTTAGGGTGGACCAAAATCTACAAAACTACATAAATCAAAAATCGTTTACCTACGTTTCCTTCCAATGGATCAATTCAGATACACACCAATGTTGGCTTACAAAACGTGGTCTATTCTCAGGGACTGCCCATAGACCACATGACATTTTACGGTGGGTACACGGAGGTGTGTCAATTCAATCGTTATGGGGTCGAATAGTCTAATATAGTGAACTGCGTTTGCGTTTCCGAGTTTGGGTTGTAAGGTAGAACGATCTGTGCTATCACTTGTCGAAGCAACCGAAACTACCCCATCTATAATGAATACACAATTCATATCCGCAATATTGAAGGGAGTTTTTGATAAACGATCATTAGAGATCGGTAATCATATTGATGAACAGTAGAGCTCCAGCAAATATTTTCAAAATCTTTATCACTCTGTGTGTCGTTCAGTAGAAATGTGTTTAACGAAACCGCATGAATAACATACAATAAAACTTCAAGTTTAAAAAACCAATATAAGGGGTTTCAAAATGTTCGTTTCATAAAATTGCGATTAAAATATTCAAAGATTGCCTTGTTGATCGTAACGTTTACGCAGAAAAATATTTAACGTAGCGTTTTACGCCGTTTAGGGAATTCCTTTTATATTTTATAGATGGTTGTTGCTTTGAACTGTAGCGATGTGCGCGTAGAAAAGAAACGCGAAGATGTCGACGAATTTGTGTCACTGTATATTGAATCTTCGATAGAAGTTCATAAAGAGATTGCTTCCAAGGTTGTTGAGCAATTCTAACGATTAATATGAATCGAAGAAACGACCAGTTTAAGAAAATCAATGAGCAATGGTTCGTAGTTATTTTTACATGTTTTTCACGGTTATTTTTGTCTTTCTTTTATTTTGAAGGTTAATATTTAGTTGTATCTGGTGAAGCAACATGTAGTTAGTGTCTAAGTGAATAAAGGCTACTTAGTCATCACTCCTTTCCTCTCCAGCTTACTGTTTTTAACTGGAGCACCCACCTTCTTGTGTTTTTCTGTCAAAAAATAAAATAATATTAAAATAATAATATTTAAAAACGTTAAAGCTGTGGCAATTACATTATCAGACCCCCCCCCCCCCTCCCCTCATCGTATGACCCTCTGACTTGGTGAAAGTTTCTTACAATAATGAAAATTACACTAAACTGTTAGTATTCTGAAGTCAAATTAAGCTATGTTAAGATTAAATTCAAACTTCAAACAATATCACTTCCTCCACAACCATGCGGCTCCATTGTGACCTGATAGAAAAAAAAAAATTTCGCGCTTAGCGCAAAAATGCGCAAACAGTGACCTATATAGCCAAAAACTAGACAAAATTGCACGTCAGATCCGGGATACGGCGTCGTTTTCTGATGTTTCCTAAACAAGTACTGGATCTCTGTAATACGAAGTTTTTCTCCAAAATTTCTTAAAAGTCATTATGTTTGCATATTGTAAAAACATACAAAATTTGTGATTGAATCCCAAACAATCCCTGAAATGTTATGGTTATTCATACCCAAAAACATAAAAAATATTGTCACACTATTCAAGTCTTCCTAACTTTTACAACGAACTCATAAGGGAAGCTCATAAAATAAAGACAATAAATACTAATATTGTAGCACATAAAACTTCAACTTTGAAAAAATCTACAAGACTGAATTTTCGACCAAATGACTTGAAAATTTGGGGTTTTCTTAGTTGAAGTATCTATAATGGGAGAAAAATATTAGAAAAATGAAATATTGAAGTCGATTTTTGAGGTTTTGTCCGGCTTCCGGCCACTGTGCGAGGATGAGAGCGGCAGCCACAAACCGAGTATTGTGACGTACTATTGTTGATTATGTCTTGTCTTAAATGTGATGTTGAACAAATAAATGTATGTATGTATGTATCACTTTTCTCCTTTAAATCAACCTTAAACTAAACAGTAAACAGCTCTGACCTTTGAATATTAGATTGGTATGAAATCACTTTCAAAAATTACACTCTGACACTCACTGACTGACCTCGATATATCTAAAACCAAAACACGTACAAAAATACCGCCTGCAGAAAAGTTGTTGCTTATTTGGGCTGAATAACTTTGCTGAAGACAGCATCTTTGTAAGTCCTCAGGATTTGGAGATATTGAGGTCAGTCAATGTGATGCAATATTGCTGCAATATTTTTTGTAGGTCTATACTTATGCCGGGTAGTGTATTTCTATGTATCTACAAATCATCTTTCAAACATACTGTTTGAGTATGTTAAGTGGGGTATTTGTGTTAAAATCTCAAGATACATAAATTGAAAAAGTGTAGTGAATCCCGCTCGATCCCGTTATGTTTTGCATATGTATCGAAAGGGTGTAAGTTCATGCAAAACATAACGTGGAAATTAGCTGCTAATAGCCGCTATTCTGTATGATCTATCCCCCTAAAGTTGCTACAAAAAAATATGAAAAACATTCCTAAGTCTTTTAAACGAAAAGATAGCCATTTGCTGTCTTCAGAAAAAATGTGTATTTTTGCAGTATCTACAACTTTCATGAACATTGGAAAACTGGGAAATTTATTCTAAAAAGATATTTCGAAAAATCGATTTTAAGGGACATATACACCATTTTTGCCCTATAACTTTGTTAAACTGCAAGATAGAATTTTTTGGTCTTCGACAAAGTTTCTTCTAAATACATTATCTACAATGTTTTCTTAGACATTTTTCAATTTTGACGTAAAATAAAAAAGTTAATTTTTTTATCCAAGTGTATACCACCCTTAAGTGAAATTTTATTACATCAAAATAAAGTACTTGTAAAATGGAGAAACATTGTAGAAGACCACATAACGCTAAATCCAATAGTTTCTGAGTAAATACCCATGTCCCACTTTTTTTGATTTCGTCCCACTGTGCGCCGCCTCGGATCACTTTCGTTTTGATCTGTGTTTCAAAGCTCAAATGTTAAAAAAAAAGCGAAGAACAAGGAAGAAGATGGTGTAACTAATGTTTGAAGGTGGATGCAGCTTTTCGTTATGATCAATGTTTTAATTGATTTCCGGTTCAAATTGGGTGAGATCTTTCTATTTTTTTTTATTGTAGTTATTGTACCATTTCCTTTATCAAACTTGTCAAACTTGACCATGCAAATGGGAGAGATTGGTAGCGTTAGTTTTTTGTTTCGTTTCAGAGAGCGAGTATAGGCGCTTAAGCCTTAGGCATTAGGGCCAGGGCATACGATGTAAATGTCATTGTCCCATCCCTGGAAATTGTACTACCATGGAGTGTGCATTAACCTTCTTAGCTACGCCACTCCCATCGATTATACTTACATACCCCATCCCCTGCAAATGAAACGGTTGGTACGGTTGTCCCCGTTTCTTCCTTTATCATATTAAAAAAATTGCGTTAATTATGTTATTCATACGTGGGTAATCTAATAGCCGCTAGTTTTTGAACTTTCTTTAAAACCATTAGTCTGCACAGTGGGCCTGGCCGTTTTAATATTTGTATCACATCATTACTGATATGCTGCAAATATTAATATTGACAAGAAAATATCTAAAGTATTTTGGATATTTCCAGGATGCTTTTTAATACTGGCTGTGCAAGTACTAGAATAGAATAGAATAGAATGGGCGCCTGATTTCATCGAGACTTACCATAATCCCGCCTCCCCCTCCCTTAAATGGTATTCGTCTTAAATCCGGACGGTATAGCTAGTACCGCGCAAGATTGAATACCAGGTGCAGCGAGATCTCCCGAATGTTGTGATGAGAAATAGTTGATTTAGTTGGTTGGTTGGTACACAAAACAAACGAGTAACAATGAATGACCAATCAATCTCATAATAAGTGATTGTTAAGGAAAAAATCCAAATACTAAATTGCTATAATCAACTTGTGATAAATAAAACAAAGTCTAAAAACTAAACAACACAGGAAGACCACATCAAACAACCGAAGATGGATCTCCGATTATGGAAGTTCACTGTCCATCAACTAACGGCGCGGCGCTGCAAGTGCCAATTACGTCACTGACAAGCTGCCACCTCCATGATTTGAGGTCCGTCCGTCCACCACTCAGCAGCAGCGAACCGAATTTCGCCTGCTAATTTTCACATCCCGCAAAACTGCACTCAGCCACCGATCGTCGTCGGCCCTTTCCCCAACCCCAGGGACCCCACATCAGGCAACCGCGCTCCAATACGATCATCGCTGATTGCGCTTCGATCATTAGTTTTGATTGATGGGCTCCGATAGCGCCCCTGACATGCCGTTGACAGCGAAACGGTGCTGCCGTTTGGATTTTATGAACTCCAGTCCCAGGTCCAGTCCCAGTTCCAGGTTGTTGTCCGCGGTCGCACTACGCTGCTCTGCTGTCTTGGTTTGATTCGATTTTCGGCGGTCTACCTGTTGTTAGTCGATCGTCATCGTCGTCGCCAACACCGCGTCGTGTGCGTTTTGATTTGAATGAGTGGGAGCCCGCCGTCGTCGTTTGTTGGTTTGGTTGAGGTGCGGATTACGCACGCTTTCTGTCAGTCAGTGCATCGCTGTGTCAGTAGGGTCGGTACGGCTTTGCGCAGCATCCAGTTGGGAACGGGAGCTTAACTCGCGTTGGGGAAAGCGAGACATAACGGTCTATGTTGACTATTGTGGTCAAATAGGGTCTATCGTTTTTTTTTTGAAACCGTACAACAACTTAGGGAGCATCCATTAAGTACGTCACGCTAAAATTGGGAATTTTCGGCCCCCTTCCCCCCTTCGTACGGAGTTTTCCACTACTTTAACACATTGCTTGTCACATTTTCACAAACCCCTCCTCCCCCCTAAGATCGTGACGTACTTAACGGATGACCCCTTATACATTTTCCGTGTAATGGATAAGAGAAAATACCAATGGGAACGTTTTGAAGCATGTTCTCCTACATTTTTTCACTTCATAAAACCTGTAGGCTTCCGCCTCTTTGATTGTTGTTATCAGGCCAAACATTTCAAATGGTCCTATCTGCATTTGAGAGGCTCCCTTTGTTCACTTTCTTTTTCAATTATTGCAATGTAATGGTACACTTTTCAACTACTTTTGCAGCACAAATTAAAAGACGATTGTTTTGACCATCGTCCAATGCAAGGAGACAATCATAATACAAATAAACAGCTGAGATATTAACGAAAGAGAGGGAAAGCGAAGAGAGCCTCTCTTCTGCAGATAGGACCTTTAGACATGTTTGGTCTGTTATATGTTTTACCCACGAAAAGCACATTATTTCTCTTCACTATGCTATTGTTATGCTTGATGATCAATTATTATCATTATTGCGCCTTGAAACCGCTCAAAAACCACTCTAGATCTCTCCGGAAAGCCTCTGAACATCTTGAAAACTACGACAACGTCCTGAAACGTCTTGAAGCACTTCTAAAATTTTCCTGAAATGTCTTGAAAATCCTTTGGAACCCTCCTAAAATTTCGCTAAAGCAGTTCACCAGAAGGCCTTTGCAATCTCCTAGATTTCCCCTTAAACGCCTTGTATGCTCCCCGCAACCCCCTCACGAAACCCCTCCTGGGATCTCCACTGAATTCGAACCGCTTGAAACTACTTTAAAACCTCTCCGAACCCTACTTTTCTGAAAGATCCTGAAGACCCCGAGAACCTCTCTCAAACCTCCTGAAGTCTCTCTGAAACGCCTTGAAACCGTGCTTGATATTTTCTTGGAATCTCCTAGCCATTCTTCCTCCTTAACCATCTTTGCAGCAACTGACAACTCTGCAACTACGTTAGCAACTGACGGCTCTTCGACGTGTTCTTTGAGCACCTCCATAATTATTAACTGAGAACTTGCTCTGTCAATGACCATTTTGCATGTTTATTATCGTGCGGTAAGCACGAGGGTACTCTATGACGCAGGAAGTCAAGAAAATTTCCATTACGAAAAGTTCTTGAACTGACCGGGAATGTAACTCGTCACTCTCAGCATGGTCTGACTACCCGCACGCGCTTACCCATTCGGGGCCTAGGATGAACTCAAAACAAGTGAATTTTCAAGACTATTAAAGCCTATGTTGCTAGGCTAAAAGGAAGTATCGCGGTGTGGTGCACTCCAATTTCACTAATTTCTACATTTTTCGCAAAGATTCAATCCATCGGATAAGCCTTTCTCATCCTGTAGAGCAAACCATCATCAGTCGGAGCTTT
Organism: Aedes albopictus; assembly: GCF_035046485.1. Classification (NCBI taxonomy): domain Eukaryota; kingdom Metazoa; phylum Arthropoda; class Insecta; order Diptera; family Culicidae; genus Aedes; species Aedes albopictus. Next base: position 55,100 of record NW_026916636.1, read on the forward strand.
TCCCTACCAATTACGAACCCAATGAAATGGCAGTGTTCTGCAACCACTCACTGTGGTTCAGTCATATGCGCACACACATTAGCTCCTCACGGTCGTCGTCATCTCAACCAACCAGTGCTCACGAAGAACTTTCCCAACGTTAATTTTCACCGTTCTTCATCAGTCATGACGTGTTGGATGGAATCCTTCTTGTCCTATCCAGTCAGTGTTGTACCTACAAGTTAACCTCGCCGAACCCCTTTTCAGTAGTGATCTAATGGACGTGCTGCTCCAGAAATTGCACCACATTAACAGCAACTTCGTGATGATGGTCAGCTCACGACACCGGTGCGGTGAGTGCAGTTGCAGTCGCAGCATCAGTATCTGCATTGCAGCCCAGATGGGCTCGAGAGGGGATGGTCCTAGCATGACATGCGCATCTCACGATCAATATCTGTGCATGGCAATTACTCGCGTGGTAGTTTCTCGGTAGGTAGTTTGGTCGTTGTCCAATACTTGTCGGACCCAACCGAACCGACTCGATGGCCAACTAAATGATCGTTTTACCAATGTGTAACATTAAATTACAATCAATTCGAGCTTACCGGTCGACCCACAAGTTAGGTCACAACTACTGGTGCGATGCGATCAGAGATAAGTGCCTGCCTACCAGTATTTATTCGGAACAGAATCTACTAGATTTAGATCAAGCGTAAGCAGGTATAGAGTATGCGATGTAACCTCATCGTAGACTCACTCATTGTGTTCTAATAACTATACAAAGCTGGTTTGATAATCTATATATATAAAAATGAGTTTGAAGTTTCTTTGAGGCAACAAAACTTACGAACGGATGAACCGATTAGCATGGCTCTTGCACAGTTCGATTCGTATTCATGGTGGCTGTGTTTATAAGTAGAAAAAGTTACCAAAATTGTTTAGAAAAGTATGAAAATAGTGAAGTTACTGATTTTTTATGAGCTGGGAAGAAACTCAACATGATCGAATTAAAACCAATCTAGAGTGCCGTGCTGCAATAAACCCAACAGTTGTCAAACCATCACAACCACAAAAGGCAACACAACGTTTGCCGAGACAGCTAGTATTATATATTCATTCGTCATATAACTTATAGTGGATTCCAGGATCATGATCCTGGGTACGAAGGTTTTGTAACATCATATGTAGATAGAAATTTCGAAACTTCTGAAAAGATTTCATCTAGTGCAGGGTTTTAATCTATGATTTGTTCCTGGCAATATTTCTGAAATAATAAGATTAAGCTTGATTGACCGTCCGTGGATGCTACCCAGAATCGCCAGACCAACTACACTTGAACAAGAAACCAATGAGATATCTGTAAGAGACTGTAATTTCGGAGATTCTACAGGGACTACCAGGCATCTTTAGTGTGTGAGTATTGATAATCTTCTATTTGGTCGGCGTTAAGTCAGAGAGGACCAGGTGTCTTTTACCTAATTTCTAGAAGAACGACTTTAAAGTTTGAAACTCTATAAGTTTTGAGTTTTTGAACAAATGTTCTTGAAATTTTGCCATAAATCTTAATAACTAATCATCACAGCATCGCTCTATATTGATCACGAAAAAACATGAAGCTTGAAACCGAGACATTGCTAAGTAATTGATTGTACTTAGTCCACTCTGACTGAACGGTTTTTGGAAAATCTTCAACCAACTACAGTTTAAACTCAAGTTTTTACATATTTGATGAAAAAATAATGCACAAGTAGGACAACAGTTAATAGGAATAGTGTATAATGTGAGCAGGAAGTTTGAAATTTGATATTTCTGTTTTTATACTGGTGATTACCATTTTCAATTTTTATGTTCAGTCAGAGTGGACCAAGTACAACAGTTCAATATCACATGAAGGGTAGTCAATTAATGAGCTATTCAAGAATTTTTAACTCGAACATTATTAACTAACAACTTTTGAATGTATTTTCAAAGTTCGGTACGTTTTTTAAATATTATAGATACACAGTTCATAATAATTTATTCAGAGGACTGCCATTTTTCAAAAAATCGTTCAGACAGAGTGTACTAAGTACACAATTCATAAATAATCGGTGAAATCAATTTGTTCATGAAACGGGTATTGGTACATTTCAATATCATGCCCAACAACTACTAAACAAACATATTTTGATTGGAAAGGATTACGAAGAATAAGATAATTTCAATTATTTTTTTAGAGACACATGGTCCACTCTGTCTGCACGCGAAATACCACAATATGATTCAACACGATGATCTGTAAAATACGATATTGACCATAATAAAATGGAATTTCACGTGCTTTCTTGATCAATAATCATCAGAAAATGCGTTAGGGAGTCATACGGTTTAGAAACATATCACATTTTTTTCAACTCTCTTGACCTCAAGCATATGGTCCACTCTGACTGCACACTATTATCGATTTTTGCAGTTCAATCAAAAGAAAATTGTGCAATAACTCTCGTTAATTGTAACATTAAGAAAATTGAGTGAATGTTCCCAGTAGCTTAAGTAATTCTTAATCAGCTGCCCTAAAAATCTAATTTTCGTCAATTTTGTTACTTGGTCCTCTCTGACTTAACGCCGACCATTTTTAGGTGACAATGGCGCCTGCTAGTGCTATGTGAGGTTGCTGGTCAATGCAGGGGAAGGGGAAGAAAGTGATGATTGCAATCGTTTGCATCCACAGTAGACCGCATATACTCTGCGTCTGTACACCCAAGCAACACACATGTTATATAAAAGCTACGACAGCGCAAGTTTTCGTTGTATATAAGTAGGGACAGTGGAAATTCGCGGCAAAATTTCTCAAATTTCGCGGGCCCACATTGCGAATTTCGCGGTGATTTCGCGGCACCATGTATTTGACCATTTGAACCAATTTTGAATGCTAAATAAATGTTTCACTTGGATTTTGTGAGGCGTAGTCATAAATTTACATAAAAAGTAACAAATTTGATGGAAAATCAGAAAAGAAGTAGATGTAAAATGCATTACATTTTTATATTGCCAGATTCGGAGCCGTAAATCACCTTACACTGTTAAAATTTATCAGCTAATTTATGTTTAAAAAATTAAAATTGGTGAGTTTTTGAGGTTATTTTCCAAATTTCCTCAGATTTCGCGTCATTTCGCGGAATTTCTTAAATTTCGCGACCGTTGTCCAATTTCGTGGATTTCGCGGCTTCCGCGAAATCGCGAATTTCCATTGTCCCTATATATAAGTTTATTTTACGTTATTTCAACACAGTGTTGAAATTACGTAAAATAAACTTCTATACAACCAAAACTTGCGCTGTCGTAACTCTATTATAACATGTGTGTTGCTTGGGCAAATTCATGTGAATGTCGGAGTGTTTGTGGGATATGGTTTGCAAAGCGTTCACACATTGGTGCGGGGATGCCAGGCGTAAGGTGAAAGATTAGGGTGTTTATTATTCCGAAGATAATGCGGTACAGTTCGCTTGAATGCATCATATAACTCGTAGGCGTTTTATGATTGATACTGTGCTGTGAAAGTTGAATATAAGGGAAACGGATTTTTTAACCCGTTTCTGTTCTAGCGTCATATAACTCGTAGGCGTTTTATGATTGATACTGTGCTGTGAAAGTTGAATATAAGGGAAACGGATTTTTTAACCCGTTTCTGTTCTAGCGTTGGCTATGAACATGTAAATATACATGAGTTGTATATGTAAAGAGCAGGAGAAAGTATATAGAAAGATACAAAGTAGGAGGAATCGGACGAGCCAGAAGCGGTCTAACACCGCCAAGCCCGTTTTGAGATTTCCAAGTATTCACAAGCATTATAAAGTCTATCTGAGCACTCCCAATCTTTTAAAACCAGGAATCAAATTATACCTTTTAGGGAAGTTCTGTGAAGTTTTGGTAAGTATTTTGGTAACTTTGACACTAAATTAAATTTGAGTTCAACAGGACGATTTAAATATCCTGCTTGGATTTATCAGAAGTTTTCCTAAAAACTCACTCAGAACTAGCTTCTCAGCAGCGCCTGCTGATATTCTTCCCGGAATTCCTTCAGTGTGTTTACTACATACCTGAAAAATCAGGAAAACCTTGAACTACACTAGTTTACAGCATTTTTGAACTCGGTAAGCTGATGATCATTTTTAGTGTAGAATCATGCCCTGAATTCGAAATAAATACAGTAGAGCGGAAATTTTTTCGACTTTCCATACAAGGCTGTCGATTTGAAATCGATTTTTGTTCTATTTTTAAGCAAAATTGCTCCCTTCATACATATTTATTTCCGTAACCAATGCTCCGACTGAGTAGAATTTTTTACTGTAACTGGCTTACATCTAATGTTTCAAAGGTACGTTGAGAAAGATTTTTTTAATTGATTTTTTCTTACTGAAAAAACTGCAAATTTTCACTATTTTTAGGAAATTTAAGGAGTTTGGCCTATATAATCACCAATATCTCGAATCCCACTTATTTGATGCAAAAATTATGTTCAGATGACCGAAACATATTATATTCAGCTTTCTATTTATGCAAAAATTCCATATTTTTATAAACTATAGAGCCCGATTTTCATGAAAAACTCCAAAACTGTTCTACTTAAAATTTTTGAAGCACGGTCTTGATATCAGAACATAATAAAGCATCAACAATTTTGATCGTTGATAGAAGTTCATGATTTTTGATTTTTTTGTAAACTTTGTCATTCAAAAAAATAAAACAAAAATCTAGAATGCCTTAAACTCCTCCATAAATTTCCCAAAGAATTTCTATAGAGAATCTCCAAAAATGGGTCAATTGATGCCTTTCGAAAGTCTATAATTAACACATTTTGTATGGTGCTTCTGGAATTTGAGTATGATTTGTCACACTTTGCTGAATCCCTCCATTGGTTCCTTCAATAATTCTTTCAGAGACTCCTCAATAACTTTCTTCATGAAACGTTTCCTAGAATTCCTCCCGTAGATCTTTCATGTTTTTTTTTTTGCAATTCCTGCAGTTATTCCTTCGTATATTTTTGCAGAAATTCATACAGATATTTCTTCAAGAGCTCCTCCGGGTATTCATCCATGTATTTCATCAGAAATTCCTCCAGGATCTCTTCCAAGGAAATTTTAAGGAATGCAGGGGTATTTTCGGAGGGTCTCAGTTGCGTCACATGGGGTCCGATGAGGTTTTAAGAGGATTTCGAAGGCATTTCAGAAAGCTTCAGAGGATTTTTGGCGAGTTTCAGAGGCGTTACGAAGGTTTTTTGGTGGTTTCTGACAGTCTCAAGTGCGTTACATGAGGTCGGAGGGGGCTTTAGGGGGATTTCGAATGTATTTCAGACAGCTTTAGATGATTTTTGGCGAATTTCAGAGGCGTTACTCTGGCGTTACGTAGACGTTTTTTTGCAGTTTCTGAGGGTCTCAGGTGTGTTACATGGGGTGCGAGGGGGTTTTAGGGGGATTTCGAGGGCGTTTTAGGAAGCTTCAGAAGATTTTTGACGGGTTTTAGAGGCGTTACACAGGCGTTGCCAGGGGTTTCGGAGGGTCTCAGGGGTATTACAGAAAATTTTGGGGGGGGGGGGGGGTTAAGAGAGCCTGCAGTTTCTGAAAATACATTTTGGATCACAGCCCTTAGGTTAGCTTCAGAGAGATTTCAGCGGCGTTTTAAATCGTTTCTTAACCTTCTAGGACGTGCGCCATCAAGCAACCGAAACTTTCTTTTACCTAATTTCTAGAAGAACGACTTTAAAGTTTGAAACTCTATAAGTTTTGAGTTTTTGAACAAATGTTCTTGAAATTTTGCCATAAATCTTAATAACTAATCATCACAGCATCGCTCTATATTGATCACGAAAAAACATGAAGCTTGAAACCGAGACATTGCTAAGTAATTGATTGTACTTAGTCCACTCTGACTGAACGGTTTTTGGAAAATCTTCAACCAACTACAGTTTAAACTCAAGTTTTTACATATTTGATGAAAAAATAATGCACAAGTAGGACAACAGTTAATAGGAATAGTGTATAATGTGAGCAGGAAGTTTGAAATTTGATATTTCTGTTTTTATACTGGTGATTACCATTTTCAATTTTTATGTTCAGTCAGAGTGGACCAAGTACAACAGTTCAATATCACATGAAGGGTAGTCAATTAATGAGCTATTCAAGAATTTTTAACTCGAACATTATTAACTAACAACTTTTGAATGTATTTTCAAAGTTCGGTACGTTTTTTAAATATTATAGATACACAGTTCATAATAATTTATTCAGAGGACTGCCATTTTTCAAAAAATCGTTCAGACAGAGTGTACTAAGTACACAATTCATAAATAATCGGTGAAATCAATTTGTTCATGAAACGGGTATTGGTACATTTCAATATCATGCCCAACAACTACTAAACAAACATATTTTGATTGGAAAGGATTACGAAGAATAAGATAATTTCAATTATTTTTTTAGAGACACATGGTCCACTCTGTCTGCACGCGAAATACCACAATATGATTCAACACGATGATCTGTAAAATACGATATTGACCATAATAAAATGGAATTTCACGTGCTTTCTTGATCAATAATCATCAGAAAATGCGTTAGGGAGTCATACGGTTTAGAAACATATCACATTTTTTTCAACTCTCTTGACCTCAAGCATATGGTCCACTCTGACTGCACACTATTATCGATTTTTGCAGTTCAATCAAAAGAAAATTGTGCAATAACTCTCGTTAATTGTAACATTAAGAAAATTGAGTGAATGTTCCCAGTAGCTTAAGTAATTCTTAATCAGCTGCCCTAAAAATCTAATTTTCGTCAATTTTGTTACTTGGTCCTCTCTGACTTAACGCCGACCATTTTTAGGTGACAATGGCGCCTGCTAGTGCTATGTGAGGTTGCTGGTCAATGCAGGGGAAGGGGAAGAAAGTGATGATTGCAATCGTTTGCATCCACAGTAGACCGCATATACTCTGCGTCTGCGTTTTTTGGTGGTTTCTGACAGTCTCAAGTGCGTTACATGAGGTCGGAGGGGGCTTTAGGGGGATTTCGAATGTATTTCAGACAGCTTTAGATGATTTTTGGCGAATTTCAGAGGCGTTACTCTGGCGTTACGTAGACGTTTTTTTGCAGTTTCTGAGGGTCTCAGGTGTGTTACATGGGGTGCGAGGGGGTTTTAGGGGGATTTCGAGGGCGTTTTAGGAAGCTTCAGAAGATTTTTGACGGGTTTTAGAGGCGTTACACAGGCGTTGCCAGGGGTTTCGGAGGGTCTCAGGGGTATTACAGAAAATTTTGGGGGGGGGGGGGGGTTAAGAGAGCCTGCAGTTTCTGAAAATACATTTTGGATCACAGCCCTTAGGTTAGCTTCAGAGAGATTTCAGCGGCGTTTTAAATCGTTTCTTAACCTTCTAGGACGTGCGCCATCAAGCAACCGAAACTGCACCGCGCACGCGCTGTATACGAATAGCGAGGTTTTTTGGTAGTGTTGTACTTTTTACAACAGCGCGCGCGCTGAAGGGTTAAATGATTCGAGTGGTTTCAGAAGAGATTCAAGACGTTCCAGACTGTTAACAATTGTAGATACGATGGTCTAAACTCAAGGAAGCTCTTAGATATTCTTAAACAAACATTGAACTTACCACTTGTCAGCACAAAGTTGCATATGGCTGTGTAAGCATGATTTTTTTAATCATTTAAGCACAAATTATGCATGTAGATTCGATGACTTATGCTCAAAGAAAATTCTTAGGAAACCTTAAACAGTCCCACACCAACACCCCCCCCTCCCCCTCATTGCGCCCCCCTGAGCAAGCCTTGAGCAGCCCTTAACTCCACTTGCAGCTTAATTCCCAACCTTATCCCTATTCTAAAACTCTCCAACTGCTCTTAACACAATCAGATTCCATTTAGGTAACGTTACCCAAATGGAGGGACCGAAATAGATTTTACCTAAATGTATTCGATCTAAATGGGGGTTCAAGTGTAGAAGAATCTCTTGAGATTTTTTAGAGGAATTTTTTAAGAAATGCGTGGGAGAATACGGAGAGGAGGTTTTGAAAAAAAAAAAATCGTGGAAGAATATATAGATAAATTCCCGAGGGAACTTTTCAAAGGATTCCTACAAATTTTCAGAAAGGATTCCTGCGAAAAAATATTTTTTTTTGAAAGAATCGATAGAGGAATTTCGAGATAAACACCCGGAAAAACCTCTAGAGAACTTCCTGCATGATTCTCTTGAAGGATTGCTGAAAAAATACTGGAGGAATCTTTGATGAATTGGATTTTTGAAGGAATAGCTGGAGGAATATCTGATGCAACGCCTGGAGAAGTTTCTTGAGAAAAATATAGATGAATTTCTGGGAAAAGCTAACAAAATCATGAAGGAAATTCGTAAGGAACTTCTCCTGAAATTCATCATAAATTTCGCAAAGAATACTGTACAAACAGATATTCTTATCAAACTCTTTTTATCAGTTCAGCAAGGATTCCCCCAAGGATATCTCCAGCTTTTCATAAGACTGCGTATTTGTTTCTTATGATGAGAAAAACTAAGACAGATTGCACGCCATTTCATCTTTAAATGCACATAAGAGAAATGAAATATACTTCAGGGCGTTTAATTATGAAAAATCATCTAAATAATGTGCATACCAGTATATGGGGCGCTGTAATTTGGAAACCTTGAGTCACCAGCGCTGATTTTACGAGTAATCCTTCATATATTTCCTAGTGAAAGTCCTCAAGGAATCTTTCAAAAATCTTAAGCCAAATTCTTGTGGGGATAGTTTTTTATCTGAACCCCTGATTTCTTTACGTGCAAACCTTTTGCATAAGGTAGGCGTAGTTTTGATACTGGAAACAAATTGTTCAATAACTGTAAATTAGGACAAGTAAATATAAAGATAAAGTATAGCCAATTTCTTTATGATTGATTTCGGATTGCCTTTGCAAACTACTTCGGTTATTCTTTTGAACATGCTTTGGGAAATCCTCTAGCAATGTCTTTGAATTTGCTTGGATAAATCCTTTCGGGAAATTTCTTCGATAATTTATATAAAAATAGGATATTCCTAATATTTTTTTTATTTATTTGTTACTTTGTATGATCTTTTTCAGAAATTTGTTTTCGGATCCTTAATCTGGCTTTCATTTGGCTTTCATGCTTTCATACCACAGCCAGTTCAAACAAGAGCTTAGGTGGGCCATGAGGATTAAATAAGACTGGACGCTCGACGTTGTAAAAAATACAACACCACCAAAAAACCTCGCGGGCGTGGTGCAGTTTCAGGATCAAACAGGTACGCATCCTGGAAGGCTAATGACACAATCGTCGAATCAACGAAACGAACGGTTCATCGACGAGCAGTGCTGATTTGAAGGGATCTGGTGGATCGATAATACTGCAGCATTGGACCCGGCAGAACAAGGAACGATACAAAGCGGAAGCATGAGACCTACATATTTGTATCGCGAGGAAAAAAATCACCTGGGAGAAGCGAAGTGTGAAGGAAAGCAACTGCTATGCTGTTCTAATGTATCATGGGATTTCTTTCAGATGCTCAACGCATCCAGTAATGGCTTCTTGCGGCGAACCGAAATGAACAGGAATAAGAATAGCCATTAATATATCGAAAGGTAAAAACAGCACTTCGATGAACCCCTGAAATGTTCAAACTTAGTATTGCAAAGGAACCATGATGATCCATGGAAACGATTTCACCTATTTGGATACCTAGTGAATGGAAACACCCGATTGTCGGTTGTAGGCATCGTTTAAATATGCATGCAAAACATTCTGATAAACACCATCGCCGACCTTCCCCCGGACACGCATCAACATCACACTGCATACCGATTACTACGAGACGCAACGACGACGACAACGACGGACAACTCCCCAACCAAGAGTCAAAAGAGATCCCAATCCAGGGCACGGGGAGTGGATCGCTTCCGGCCAAATGGCTACCGAGATACACGATGATTAGCAACAGCAACAACAACAACGACGACGATCGCCTGCACAAGTGGATCGAGGAAAGGCGGAGAGAGTGCGAAAAACTGCTCCCAGGGGGGACACAACAAGAAGAATAGATGCCGCGACGGACGAAGCGTTCCGAAGAAAGAGCGGCGGAAGAGAAAGAGCAAGGTGTAGGAATGTTTTATATGCAAAATAACATGACCAAGGCGAGCGAAGGTAGCCAACAGAAGCGCAGCAACGCGCTTCGATGATGCCGATGACGACGACGGCGTGGTAATGTTACGATAAGGTACCTGCGGGAGCGATCCCAAGAGCACAGATTGGTTTCGAGTTGATGTTTCTCCCTAAATTCGTTTTTGGTGCTGATCGATGGATGAAGGGACGGACCATATGCGAAATTTCGTTTTTTTGATAACAGTGATCGGAAAGGGAGATAATTGCCACCAATGTGTGCTGCACCACGGTGGATTATCTGGGAAACTCGGAAGCAGCAACGATTTCGTGGGAAATATTTGAAGTATAGTGTCACCTTCTACCGAATTGCGGCGGACACTGGTCGGTCGGCAGCGCCGAGAGTTTGAACCACCATGGAAATCGACCCAGATTCCACCCCTTTCTTCAAATTTGTCATGTGCGTGTGTTCCGCGCGCGCGGGAGATTGGAACCTTCGGGGCAAAAAGTTTCCCACCAATTGCAAAGAGTTCGCTGCCGTGGCCACCGTCCATTTGGTGCGAGGAACAGCAGCAATTCGGAGGCCAAGCATCAGCAAGTTCATTGTTTCGAGCCAAGCAAGACCTCGCGAGATTGCGGATGCCATGAGAAGGGTATCGATTTGGACCACCTCAGTGCAGGGATGCCAGGTGGGAAGATAGATCATCATTTTGAAGACATATTCTTTAGGCTGGATTGTAATAATTATCATATGTTTTCACAATTTTTTGAAAACAGTTTTGAAGAAAAAAAATCTGCTAGCTGCTGAGGTGAAGGCCGTAATACGCCGGTACCACTGATGGATGTGATCGTCCATGTTGGTACTGTGATTTTTTATTCCAGTCACTATGTATGCCACTGACGAGGGTGTGCTCGATGTGGCCCCTCTTGAGGACTGCTGGAGTACAGTCAAAGCAGCCATCAACAACGCAGTACAGCATCATCGGGTACGTGGAACGGAGTCGACGAAACGATTGGTTTGATGAGGAGTGCAGAGCGGTTCTGGAGGAGAAGGACGCAGCGCGAGCGGTAATGCTGCAGCATGGAACCCGACAGAATGTGGAGCAATATAAACAGAAGTGAAAGCAGCAGACACGTCTCTTCCGGGGAAAAAAGCGCCGCCTGGTAGAAGCGGAGTGCGAGAAAATGGAACTACTGTGCCGTTCACAAGAAACACAAGAAGTTATACTAGAAGCTCAACGCATCCCGCAAAGGCTACGTGCCGCAAGCCTAAATCTGTAGGGATAACGATGAGAGCCTCCTTACGAACGGACGTGAAGTGATCGAAAGGTGGAAGCAGCACTTCGACGAGCACCTGAATGGCGTAGGAATGTAGGCATGGAGGACCAAGGCAGCGCAGGAAATGACTATGTTGGTGCAGCAGAGGATGGGAACGAACCAACTCCCACGCTGAGGGAAGTTAAGAATGCCATCATTCAGCTCAAAAACAACAAAGCGGCTGGTAAGGACGGTATCGCAGCAGAACTCATCAAGAGGGGCCCGGAAAAGTTGGCCACATGTCTGCACCAGTTAGTAATCACGATCTGGGAAACCGAACAGCTACCGGAGGAGTGGAAGGAAGGGATAATCTGTTCCATCCACAAGAAAGGCGACAAGTTAATGTGTGAGAACTTTCGAGCGATCACCATTTTAAAAGCCACCTACAAAGTGCTTTCCCAGAACATCTTCGTCTTTCACCTAAAGTAAATGAGTTCGTGGGAAGTTACCAAGCCGGTTTCATCGACAGCCGGTCGACAACGGACCAGATCTTCACCGTATGGCAAATCCTCCAGAAATGCCGTGAATACCAGGTCCCAACGCATCACCTGTTCATCGGCTTCAAGACGGCATACGGCAGTATCGACCGCACAGAGCTATGGAAAATCATGGACGAAAACAGCTTTCCCGGGAGGCTTACCAGACTGATAAGAGCGACGATGAACGGTGTGCAGAACAGCGTGAGGATTTCGGGTGAACTATCCAGTTCATTCGAATCTCGACGGGGACTACGACAAGGTGATGGACTTTCCTGCCTACTATTCAACATCGCCCTGGAAGGTGTTATGCGACGAGCCGAGCTCAACAGCCGGGGTACGATCTTCACGAAATCCGGCCAATTTGTCTGTTTTGCGGATGACATGGATATTATTGCTAGAACATTTGGAACGGTGGTAGAACTGTACACCCGCCTGAAACGTGAAGCAGCGAAGGTCGGACTTGTGGTGAATGCGGTTAAGACA
>NW_026916637.1:0-960 GCF_035046485.1 Aedes albopictus
CACTGGTGACCGACGACAACGACACCAGCAGAGAAATTCAGAGGCGCATTGTGGCAGGAAATCGTTCTTACTTTGGACTCCGCAGAACTCTACGATCGAATAAAGTTCGCCGTAACACAAAATTAACTATCTACAAAACGCTGATTAGACCGGTCGTCCTTTATGGGCACGAAACATGGACCCTACGTGCAGAGGACCAACGCGCCCTTGAAGTTTTCGAACGGAAGGTGTTGCGTGCCATTTACGGAGGAGTGCAGATGGAAGACGGGACTTGAAGAAGGCGAATGAACCACGAGCTGCATCAGCTGCTAAGAGAACCAACCATCGTCCATACCGTGAAAATCGGAAGGCTACGGTGGGCGGGTCACGTCATCAGGATATCGGATAGCAACCCGACTAAAATGGTTCTCGAGAGCCATTCGACCGGTACAAGAAGACGTGGAGCGCAGCGAGCTAGGTGGGTCGACCAAGTGGAGGACGATCTGCGGACCCTACGCAGAGTGCGGAACTGGAGACAAACTGCCATGGACCGAGTGGAATGGAGGCGGCTACTATGTACAGCAGAGGCCACCCCGGCCTTAGCCTGATCGGTAAGGTAAGTATAAATTGTAAATAAGAAAAATACAAATTTGACTAGTGTTTTTATGTTTATTTAAAATTCATTAGATTGTGCCAAAACATGGATGATAGGTTATCGGTTCACTTTAAAGCATAATACTTAAAAAAACAAGACCTAGAATTAAGGGTTGTTTTCATGGAGTTACATTAAACGTACTGATTACTTCTAATGGAATGTTGCAACTTTTGTAGATGTTCTTCTGAGCTTGAATAACTGTAATTGTGTTTGAAATATTATCTGAAAGGACAAAATATGGGTGAAATAGTTTCAACCTGCAAGTAAGAATATAAATGTACTTACACAATTTATCCACTTCTACAGAACTAAACTCAGAATTTCCA
>NW_026916637.1:983-2000 GCF_035046485.1 Aedes albopictus
TTTAATGTCGTGTACGGTTTTGCCATACACTTTGTTGGAGTTGGATATTTGGAATGGGTTTGTTTGGGATTCACTATAAGCGAGTGAAGCGACAAGATTCAGATTGTGTAAGTGTATTTGAGTAGTTCAGGAAGATATGTTAGTGTGAGTGGCAGCACTGACGTCTGCAACTAGAAAAGAGTGATGAGATGTATGGGTGACCGAGCCGTACATTCAAGCTTAGTTATGTAGGGATATAGCGATTTGTAAACAAAAACATATCCGATAGGAAGAAGGGAGAAATCTATAAATTTAGTATAGTAAATTCACTGCAGTTAAACCAATATATTATTTCTAAATCAATGTTGAAGTAAGTACTAAGATATGCTGTAATATACGATCCAATTTTTATTGATCACTAGCTGTCCCGGCAAACTTTGTCTTGCCGTCTTGTGGGGGTTTGACAACTGTTGAGCTCAAAATAGCACCGCACTCTAGATTGATTTTATTTCGGTCGTGTTAATTTCCTTCCCAGCTCATGGAAAATCAGTTCTTTATCAATTTTGTTACTTTTCTAGTTGATTTTCGTAACTTTTTGTACATATAAACACAGCTACCACGAATACAAATCGAACCATGCAAGACTCATGCTGATCGGTCCACCCGTTCTTGAGTTTTGTTGCCTCAAAGGAACTTCAAATTCATTTATATATATATAGATTACTAGGTTTAAGTAATCGAAGAGTTGGATGGTAAAAAGGTATTGGAGTGCGATTGAGTTTAAACTAAATCTTGTAAGTTAAGCGACGAATTAATTTATTATTTTTTTAAACTTCAATCACTTAACCTAATTTACAGCTCTTTTGTCCACTAGGGCACTGCGTGAGCGATTCCAATTGGAAACTGTACCTACACTGTACAGCGCCTAAATGTATTCTATTCTAATTCTACTAGATCGAACTGGTTTTCCGTTGCGCTGCTTTCACTTTCTATCCTATCATGATAGAATGATGACCACGAGAATGGCTCATGTTCCTT
>NW_026916639.1:0-1990 GCF_035046485.1 Aedes albopictus
ATGGAATTTCCCCAAGATTTCCTATAGAGATTTGTCCAGGAATTCATCCTGGGATTCCGCCTGGAAGTTGTCCAGAAGATCCTCCAGGAATTCCTTCTGAGACTCCACCAGAAATTAGTTTCAGGGATTCCTTCAGGGTTCTTTCTAAGAATTTCCCCAGGGATTCTTCCAAGAATTTCTGTACAAATATAGTTATGGACATCCCTAAGCTCTACCCACGATCTACGGTCTCTACCATCGTGGACTAGATGCTGACCAGGCACTTGGCAAACCGCCATGAACACCAACACTTGGCGACAACGAACTTTGGACGACGAGCATACAGTTGCTGACAACGCAGTCAGCAATCCACCATGAGAACCGACCGTTGGCAACATCGAAGCCCCGAGCGACGCGTGTCAATGCCCCTGGAACGGCAACGGTCACCAATACTTCGATCGACGCAATCCAGGCCAACATCATCCGATGGCTTTTCGCTGATGCCAGCAAGTAGGAAACCTTGAGTGCGAGCAGTTAGAAGTTCTAAGTGAAGTCTGATAGAAAAGTGTGGCCTTCAGCCGTAGGAAAGACCTATGTAGCAAGTGAAAAGTGAATGATTAATAAAATTCGGGACTTAGTGTTCATAAGTGAAGAAAAAGATTTCTTTTTAAAAAGCCAGATGTGAAGTCCCGTATATTTGTATACAGGGGATGGCCAAAATGTTTGGGATAGGCAACTTTTTTTTTCTCTTTCAAAAAAAGTTCAACAAGCTATAACTTTTCATAGAGCGCATCAAAAAATCTCAAATTTCGACTGTTTGTCAACCTATTATGTGTGTATCATTGGTACAAATTTGGGCTCGATTGATTAATATTTCGCAAAGTTAGAAACCGTTCGGGTAAAACACTATTTTTTCAGACAACTCATTTTTGAGGTGCAATATCTCGGAAACCAAGTGAACCGAATTGAATGAAATTTTGAACGTACACTAACAATATGTAAATGCTTCACAAACTATTAAAACATGGGTACTTTTTGAACGTTAAAAAAAAGTTATCATGGATTGACACTTTTTGGATTTTTCTCGAAAAAAATGTATTTTTTTACATCAATGTCAATAAATTTTAGTGTTGATATCCAAAGATTTTCCACTTCTGTTCTCAAGTTATCTCTAATGAGATATATTAGAGCCTATTTAGATTGAAGGAAGAACACATTTAGTAATTTTTGTGTGGTATTGTAAAATTTGACTTATTTTTCTCTTTATGGGTAAAAATTTCAATCCGGTATAACTTAATTCGCCGTGAAAAAAATATTACATTTTATAACGTCGTATTAAGTATCAATATATTGTTGATAAACGTTTAAAAATTCATTCAATTCGGTTCATTGGTTTTCGAGATATGACAGTTAAAAAATTAGTTGTCTAAATAATAGTGTTTTACCCGAACGGTTCTTACTTCGCGAAAAATTAATCAATCGAGCCCAAATTTGTATCAATGATGCACATATAATAGGTTGACAAATAGTCAAAATTTGAGATTTTTTGATGCACTCTATGAAAAGTTACAGTATGTTGATTATTTTTGTAAGAGAAAAAAAGTTGCCTATCCCAAACATTTTGGCCATCCCCTGTATCTCTAAGAATTTTTCCAGGAATTCCTAAAGAGGTTTCTTCAGAAACGCCCAAGGAATTCCTTCAGAGAGTCCTCCAGGAATTCATATAGGAATTCCTTCAGGAATTCCTAAAGGAATGCCTTCAGGAATTACTACCGCAATTTCTCCAGGAATTTCTCCAGGGGCTCCTTATGAAATTCCCCCAGAAATTCCTCCCGGAGATTTTTCCAGGAATTATTCCAAAAATTCCTCCAGGGGTTCCTGCTGAGATTCCTCCTGAGATTCCTGTAGGAATTCTTTCAAGGATTTCTTCTGGAATCCGCTAGGGAATCCTCCAATGATTCCTTCAGAAATTCCCCCAGAAATTTCTCTGGGAATTTATTCAGGAATTATA
>NW_026916640.1:0-1977 GCF_035046485.1 Aedes albopictus
TAAGGATTCTTCCCAGAATCCGACAAGGATTCTTCCCAGAATCCCGACAAGGATTCTTCCCAGAATCCGACAAGGATTCGTCCCAGGAATCCGACAAGGATTCTTCCCAGAATCCGACAAGGATTCTTCCCAGAATCCGACAAGGATTCTTCCCAGAATCCGACAAGGATTCTTCCAGAATCCGACAAGGATTCTTCCCAGAATCCGACTAGGATTCTTCCCAGAATCCGACAAGGATTCTTCCCAGAATCCGACAAGGATTCTTCCCAGAATCCGACAAGGATTCTTCCCAGAATCCGACAAGGATTCTTCCCAGAATCCGACAAGGATTCTTCCCAGAATCCGACAAGGATTCTTCCCAGAATCCGACAAGGATTCTTCCCAGAATCCGACAAGGATTCTTCCCAGAATCCGACAAGGATTCTTCCCAGAATCCGACAAGGATTCTCCCAGAATCCGACAAGGATTCTTCCCAGAATCCGACAAGGATTCTTCCCAGAATCCGACAAGGATTCTTCCCAGAATCCGACAAGGATTCTTCCCAGAATCCGACAAGGATTCTTCCCAGAATCCGACAAGGATTCTTCCCAGAATCCGACAAGGATTCTTCCAGAATCCGACAAGGATTCTTCCCAGAATCCGACAAGGATTCTTCCCAGAATCCGACAAGGATTCTTCCCAGAATCCGACAAGGATTCTTCCCAGAATCCGACAAGGATTCTTCCCAGAATCCTACAAGGATTCTTCCCAGAATCCGACAAGGATTCTTCCCAGAATCCGACAAGGATTCTTCCCAGAATCCGACAAGGATTCTTCCCAGAATCCGACAAGGATTCTTCCAGAATCGACAAGGATTCTTCCCAGAATCCAACTAGGATTCTTCCCAGAATCCGACAAGGATTCTTCCCAGAATCCGACAAGGATTCTTCCCAGAATCCGACAAGGATTCTTCCCAGAATCCGACAAGGATTCTTCCCAGAATCCGACAAGGATTCTTCCCAGAATCCGACAAGGATTCTTCCCAGAATCCGACAAGGATTCTTCCCAGAATCCGACAAGTAATCTTCCCAGAATCCGACAAGGATTCTTCCCAGAATCCGACAGGGACTCTTCCCAGAATCCGACAAGGATTCTTCCCAGAATCCGACAAGGATTCTTCCCAGAATCCGACAAGGATTCTTCCCAGAATCCGACAAGGATTCTTCCCAGAATCCGACAGGGATTCTTCCCAGAATCCGACAAGGATTCTTCCCAGAATCCGACAGGATTCTTCCCAGAATCCGACTAGGATTCTTCCCAGAATCCGACAAGGATTCTTCCCAGAATCCGACAAGGATTCTTCCCAGAATCCGACAAGGATTCTTCCCAGAATCCGACAAGGATTCTTCCCAGAATCCGACAAGGATTCTTCCCAGAATCCGACAAGGATTCTTCCCAGAATCCGACAAGGATTCTTCCCAGAATCCGACAAGGATTCTTCCCAGAATCCGACAAGGATTCTTCCCAGAATCCGACAAGGATTCTTCCCAGAATCCGACAAGGATTCTTCCCAGAATCCGACAAGGATTCTTCCCAGAATCCGACAGGGATTCTTCCCAGAATCCGACAAGGATTCTTCCCAGAATCCGACAAGGATTCTTCCCAGAATCCTACAAGGATTCTTCCCAGAATCCTACAAGGATTCTTCCCAGAATCCTACAAGGATTCTTCCAGAATCCTACAAAGATTCTTCCCAGAATCCTACAAGGATTCTTCCCAGAATCCTACAAGGATTCTTCCCAGAATCCGACAAGGACTCTTCCCAGAATCCGACAAGGATTCTTCCCAGAATCCGACAAGGATTCTTCCCAGAATCCGACAAGGATTCTTCCCAGAATTCGACAAGGATTCTTCCCAGAATCCGACAATGATTCTTCCCAGAATCCGACAAGGATTCTTCCCAGAATCCGACAAGGATTCTTCCCAGAATCCGACAAG
>NW_026916641.1:0-1904 GCF_035046485.1 Aedes albopictus
GAGGGATTCTCCCGGAATCCTGGGAGGGATTCTCCCGGAATCCTGGGAGGGATTCTCCCGGAATCCTGGGAGGGATTCTCCCGGAATCCTGGGAGGGATTCTCCCGGAATCCTGGGAGGGATTCTCCCAGAATCCTGGGAGGGATTCTCCCGGAATCCTGGGAGGGATTCTCCCGGAATCCTGGGAGGGATTCTCCCGGAATCCTGGGAGGGATTCTCCCGGAATCCTGGGAGGGATTCTCCCGGAATCCTGGGAGGGATTCTCCTGGAATCCTGGGAGGGATTCTCCCGGAATCCTGGGAGGGATTCTCCCGGAATCCTGGGAGGGATTCTCCCGGAATCCTGGGAGGGATTCTCCCGGAATCCTGGGAGGGATTCTCCCGGAATCCTGGGAGGGATTCTCCCGGAATCCTGGGAGGGATTCTCCCGGAATCCTGGGAGGGATTCTCCCGGAATCCTGGGAGGGATGCTCCCGGAATCCTGGGAGGGATTCTCCCAGAATCCTGAAAGGGATTCTCCCAGAATCCTGAAAGGGATTCTCCCAGAATCGTGAAAGGGATTCTCCCAGAATCCTGAAAGGGAATCTCCCAGAATCCTGAAAGGGAATCTCCCAGAATCCTGAAAGGAAATCTCCCAGAATCCTGAAAGGGAATCTCCCAGAATCCTGAAAGGGAATCTCCCAGAATCCTGAAAGGAAATCTCCCAGAATCCTGAAAGGAAATCTCCCAGAATCCTGAAAGGGATTCTCCCAGAATCCTGAAAGGGATTCTCCCAGAATCCTGGAAGGGATTCTCCCAGAATCCTGGAAGGGATGCTCCCAGAATCCTGGAAGGGATTCTCCCAGAATCCTGGAAGGGATTCTCCCAGAATCCTGGAAGGGATTCTCCCAGAATCCTGGAAGGGATTCTCCCAGAATCCTGAAAGGGATTCTCCCAGAATCCTGAAAGGGATTCTCCCAGAATCCTGAAAGGGATTCTCCCAGAATCCTGAAAGGGATTCTCCCAGAATCCTGGAAGGGATTCTCCCAGAATCCTGGAAGGGATTCTCCCAGAATCCTGGAAGGGATTCTTCCAGAATCCTGGGAGGGATTCTTCCAGAATCCTGGAGGGATTCTTCCAGAATCCTGGGAAGGGATTCTTCCAGAATCCTGGGAGGGATTCTTCCAGAATCCTGGGAGGGATTCTTCCTAGAATCCTGAAAGGGATTCTCCCAGAATCCTGGAAGGGATTCTCCCAGAATCCTGGAAAGGGATTCTCCCAGAATCCTGAAAGGGATTCTCCCAGAATCCTGGAAGGGATTCTCCCAGAATCCTGGAAGGGATTCTCCCAGAATCCTGGAAGGGATTCTCCCAGAATCCTGGAAGGGATTCTCCCAGAATCCTGGAAGGGATTCTCCCAGAATCCTGGAAGGGATTCTCCCAGAATCCTGGAAGGGATTCTCCCAGAATCCTGGAAGGGATTCTCCCAGAATCCTGGAAGGGATTCTCCCAGAATCCGGAAGGGATTCTCCCAGAATCCTGGAAGGGATTCTCCCAGAATCCTGGAAGGGATTCTCCCAGAATCCTGGAAGGGATTCTCCCAGAATCCTGGAAGGGATTCTCCCAGAATCCTGGAAGGGATTCTCCCAGAATCCTGGAAGGGATTCTCCCAGAATCCTGGAAGGGATTCTCCCAGAATCCTGGAAGGGATTCTCCCAGAATCCTGGAGGGATTCTCCCAGAATCCTGGAAGGGATTCTCCCAGAATCCTGGAAGGGATTCTCCCAGAATCCTGGAAGGGATTCTCCCCAGAATCCTGGAAGGGATTCTCCAGAATCCTGGAAGGGATTCCTCCCAGAATCCTGGAAGGGATTCTCCCAGAATCCTGGAAGGATTCTCCCAGAATCCTGGAAGGGATTCTCCAGAATC
>NW_026916642.1:0-1879 GCF_035046485.1 Aedes albopictus
ACGAGTTAAGGTGGATTCAGGTATTTCAGGGAGTTGCTGCGAACCTCTGGAGGTGTTTGAGGATTTTCAGATAGTTTCAGGGAGTTTTTTTTGAGATTTTCAGCGGACGTTCAGTGGGGTTTCAAGTTTCAGAGGCATTTCCAGAGTGTGTCAGTGGCGTTTTAGGTGATTACAGGGGCACTTCAGGGGTTCCAGGCGATTTCAGAGGGTTGTAAGAGGCGTCTCATGGGACCTTATGGAGGTTTCAGGAAATCTCAAGGGGTCACAGAGGCGTTCCAGGCAATTTAGGGGGTTATCAATGGCATTTCGGGGGTTTAGGAGGTGTTTTAGGGGCTTCAGGGCTCTCAGATGAATTTCACGGAGGCTTCATGGAGGTTTTAGAGACGTTTCAAAACGTTTCAACGTCTTACATGAAGTTGCAGATAGTTTTTAGGGTGCTTCAGAGACTCCCAGGTGAATTTCACTGAGGTTGCTGGTTGGTTTAAGAGGGGTTTCAAAGCATTTCAAAGCATTTCGAGGCGTTTCAATGCGTTTCAGAGCATTTCAGGAGGTTTCAGAGAGGTCTTAGGGGGCTTCAGAAGCTCCTAGTTGATTTTTTCTGAGATTACATGGGGGTTTCAGAGGCGTTTCTTGCGGATCCGATGATCTTACATAAGGGCGACGCGGGTTAGAAACTTTTTACAGTACCATTTTGACACTAAAATGAGTTTATATGAAGCAATATTTAGCTTAGTCACTGAGCGATTCCAAGCAACAGCAGCAAAATTAAGGAAATTTTTTAATTCATGATTTTCTATTGAACTGAAACTTTGCACAGTTTTCAGTTCCATCTAAATAGCCATTTTTCGATATCAAATTTTTCTTTTGAATCACGACTAACTTTTCAATAGGGTGTATGTGAAAATGGTTCAAAAATATTCAAAAATCTGCACAGTCATAATGGTTTTTTTTTTTTTTATTACAAGCTTCTACATATTACGTTTTATGACTAACTCCTTAACCTATGTATCTCAGCTTCTAACGATTGTTAACATACATTCAAATTTGATCCGAATTCTGAGGCAAACATTTTTCTGTTGTTCCATCTTTCTTCTCTTATCTCTTTTTTAAAAACAAAAAGCGACGGTTCTGCAGCTCTCAAATTAAATGAAATCGCTTTCATGGACAGCCACAACGCAGCTTTCTGTTTTTGCGATGATTTGCAATGGTTCGTTCGATTGCTATGAATTTTTCAGCAAAGTTAGATAACTAAATGGTGATTCCTAAGAAAATATACACTGTGAAAAAAAAATCTTTTTTAACACGAAAAAATATAATTTTTGCCACAAAAACTCAAATAACTCAAAACCCTATCTTTTTACCAACGTAATTTTTTTAGGGAAGACGGTCCATTGTATTAGCAATCTACCATAAAAAATTGGTGATGGTAAACTAATAAACAAAAAAGTTATAACATTTCAAACATTTCACAATTTTTACATTTGGTAAATATTTTCTTCTGTGTAAATTATTTCGGTCAGAAATCGCAGTTTGATTCTGATTTTATTGTTCAGCAAAGTTAGATAACTAAATGGTGATTCCTAAGAAAATATACACTGTGAAAAAAAATCTTTTTTAACATTAAAAAATATCATTTTCGTCACAAAAACTCAAATATCTCAAAACACTATCTTTTTACCAACGTAATTTTTTAGGGAAAACGTTCCATTGTATTAGCAATCTACCATAAAAATTTGGTGATGGTAAACTGATAAACAAAAAAGTTATGACAATTCAAACATTTCACAATTTTCACATTTAGTAATAATTTTTTTTTCAGTGTAAATTATTTCGGCCGGAAATCGCAGATTGATGCTGATTTTATTGTTAATGGCCTTGC
>NW_026916643.1:0-1850 GCF_035046485.1 Aedes albopictus
TGGTTTTACTCATCGGTTTAACTGAGGTTAGCAGTCAGTAATCGACTACATCTCAGGAGGGGTCTCAGGAGGTTTTAAGGAGAGTCTAGGGGGTCCCACAGTCGTTTCGGGAAGTCTCAAAAGGTTTCGAGGGTTCCACGGGGCCTCTGAGGCATTTCCAAACCCATATTTCATTTTAAATACTCCTAAACTGAATACCCTTTTACTTCTGAGAAAACCTTAAAACCCCTTGAAACCTCTGAATGCCTGAAACCTCTATTATCACGTTACAATGTGGCCTTGAAATTACCGTTATACCCCTGAAACCCCTTGGAAACCTCATGAAGCGCTCCTGACATACCTTGAAACGTCCCCAAAACCTACATAACCCCATCAAAACGCCCTTGAAATCCTTGTAATCAATTCGAATCCTTGGGGTGTTGGAGGCAATCCCCAACCTTAAACTACCTGGACCAGGGCTGTGAGGGCCTCATGGGGCTTTCGGAGGGGTATCCGGAGATCCAAGGGCGTCTGGAACGTTTCTGGAATGTTGTAAGGATCTCAGAGGGATTCCGTTTTAGGGGGCTCAGTGGCGTTTCAGGTGATTCCAGGGGTACCGAAAGGTCGCAGAGGCGTTTAAGAAAGTTGCAGTGTGTTTCAGGGAGCTCTAAGTGATCTCAGGGGTGCTTCTGGGGGTCTAAGAGACGTTTCAGAGAGTCTCAGGGGGGTCCAGAGGGTCTCATGGGGCTTTCGGAGAGGGATCCATGGGGTCTCAGGGGCGTCTCATGCGGCCTAAACAGGGTTCAAGGGCGTTTCAGGAGGCTTCAGAGAACTTCAGGGAGGTTTCAGGGGGTCTCAGAACTTCAGAGAGGTTTCAGGCGGCCTTGGAGCAATCTGAGTTCTACTTAATCGTCCCTTAAACCTCTTGAAACGCCTCTGAAACCGCTTTAATACCTCTAAGCAAATCTCAGCCAATAAGTCAATCTCAGTTGATCTATACATGAATTGACTTCGTTTTTTCTGCAACATTTGAAAATGAGTTCGGACCAACCAACGCAGCGAAGTAAAAGCTCAGGCAAACAAGAGTAATGGAATAAAGGAGTGATTGCACATTGTGATCCCCGACAACGGCGACGACGACGACGACCAATTGCTTCTCGGAAATTAAATGTCTAGCAATTAGTGCTTGCCCAACTAAGCTCGGGTTGGGGTCCGCAGTTTCGCCCTGGAGCTCCCGATGCGATTGCTGATCAAAAAGTTCGAGGAGATTTGTGAGTTTGTTTATTCGTTTGCCGCCCCCCGGGAGCTTGGAGGAATGTTTTGACCCATTTGGAAGCTGAAGGAACACAAGTCACAAAGTCAGCTGGGCGTCTGTTTCCACCCTGAACCCTCGTACCGTCATCGGTGCAACCGGCGGCGGCATCGAGCGTCGTCTAGGATTGGTAGGTATAGTTGGGGAAAAGGTCACCCCGTTTCCATTGCGGTCGGCTGTGAGGCAAGAGATAAACTCAGAAATGTGAAAAACAAAAGTGGGCCACAAATTGTGACCAGAAGAAGGAGGAAGGAGCAGAAAGGACAAGTCTCTTTATTTATAGGAATCAAACGAACAAACTCATAAATTTGAGCCAACTTTTAGCCTGTCTGGCGAAAACCCGCACGGAATAGTTGGGGATGTTGTGTGGTTGTGGTGTGCTGACCCGTCAAAAAAAAAGTTCAACACGGTCAGCTTTTTTCTGGAACAAATATCTATCAGAGCTATTGTTTTTACTGCACTACTCTTCTTATTGGCGTGTGTAGCATGATTGTCATGTAAGTTTCTAAAGATTTTGACTTTTTATTACAAAATGTTTAATTGTTCTGTACTGGCACTT
>NW_026916644.1:0-1814 GCF_035046485.1 Aedes albopictus
GGAATCCCCGAAGGGATTCCAAGAGGAATCCCTGGATAAAATTCAGAAAGAACACCTGTCGGAATTCCATGAGTATTTCTTGTAGGAAATCCAGAAAAAAAACCCTGAAGAAATTACAGGAGAAATCCCTGCAGGGATCCCAGGGGGAGCTCCCAAAGGCATTCCGGTAGGAAACTCCAAAGGAATTCTTGGTTGAATCCTTGAAGGATTTTCAGCGGAATCTCTCAAAGGGAATCTTTCCGGGTAGAGGAAGAATTTGCAGGAGGTATCCCCTGAAGAATTCTTGAAGGAATCCCAGAAAAAAATCCTGGAGGAATTTTTGTAGAAACTCCATTAAGGATCCCTCAAGAATATCCTGGAGAAATGCCTGATTGTAATCCTTATGAAATTATTGACGGATCTCCTACAAGAAGAGAAGGAACTCCTGCAGGAATTACTAAATGAGCTCCTGGAGAAATCTATGATGTAACCCCTGGAGGCATTCATGAGTGCTCCTGGAAAAATCTCGATCTCAATCTACAATCTGAAAGAACCCCAGGAGTGATCCATCAGAAGGCCGGCTCCAGAGGCACGTTATCCTCCATTTGGGACATTTGTGCTATTAGGAGTGATCCATAAAAGAAGTCCTGGAAGAATCCATAAAGGAACTTTACGAGGAATCCCCTAAAGATACCTGCAGTATACTTATTTAGAAGGAACTCTTATATAGAAATCTCTGAATAAATTTCTGCGGGAAACCCTGAATCCCCGAGATTCTCTGTATCCTTGGATTCTCATATTAGATTCTCTGAAGTAACTCCTGGAGAGATTTCTGAAGGAACTCCTGGACTAATTTCTGTAAGAACTCCTGTAGGAATTTATAAAGGAACTTCAGAATGAATCCCTATCCCTACAGAAGCTCCTAAACCAATTTCTGAAGACCTCCCGCAGGAATTTCTGAAGAAACTTTTCTTAGAATTCTTGATGGATCTCCGGAAGGTATTTATGAATCTTCCTGAAAAATTCTCTGAAGGAACTTCTGGAAGGATAATTGATCGAATTTCTGTTAAAATAGCTTAGGGAACTACTGAAAAAAATCCTAACAAACACCTGGTGGCATCCCTCCTGGAGCTACAGTGATAGAAATTCGTTTAGCCGAGGCCAAAACCACAGACAAACAGACGTAACACTCTGATAATTCCCATCGTACTTCGATTTGACGATCTTTTTCAAATTTGATAGTTGGCCAACTACCCACCTGTGGCGCTCACATCGTTTTTATTCGAGTTTGACGTTTGCTCACTACCGCCACCTAGTTGATGGTCGGCCAAACTTAGTCATTGGGCGAATATGTTTCCGTGACTATGATTTTAATCGAAAAATGTTCGAAGTGTTACGTCTGTTTGTCTGTGCCAAAACATTTTCAAAAAAGTGTCAGGAAACTCATACAAAAGATTATATGATACAACTTTTTATCGTTGTGATAGTATATCTAGTACTGTTTTATAAAAATGTGATACATCACACTTACATATACACTGAAACAAAAACGAGGGTAGAAACCCTTCAAAAGTCATTTTTTGCCTAGACATTCGTTTAGCCGAATTGTGCAATTTTTAGAATTCCATAATAAATAACTAACAAATTTCGAAAAATATCCAACAAAATCTTTTTGTATGGCGACCTGCATTATAGATCGGCTTGTAAATGTTTCCAAATTGAGATTTGATGTATTTATTTTTATCGAAGTGTTTCAAAAGACTTGCGTAAATCACAGCTTTTACTACTATTACGTCTTCTCATAGCTCCCAATAACTTCTAGACTGTATTGTGGA
>NW_026916645.1:0-1804 GCF_035046485.1 Aedes albopictus
AGAGGATTCTGAAGGGAATCCTGAGAGGATTCTGAAGGGAATCCTGAGAGGATTCTGAAGGGAATCCTGAGAGGATTCTGAAGGGAATCCTGAGAGGATTCTGAAGGAATCCTGAGAGGATTCTGAAGGGATCCTGAGAGGATTCTGAAGGGATCCTGAGAGGATTCTGAAGGGAATCCTGAGAGGATTCTGAAGGGAATCCTGAGAGGATTCTCGAAGGGAATCCTGAGAGGATTCTGAAGGGAATCCTGAGAGGATTCTGAAGGGAATCCTGAGAGGATTCTGAAGGGAATCCTGAGAGGATTCTCAAGGGAATCCTGAGAGGATTCTCAAGGGAATCCTGAGAGGATTCTGAAGGGAATCCTGAGAGGATTCTGAAGGGAATCCTGAAGAGGATTCTCAAGGGAATCCTGAGAGGATTCTCAAGGAATCCTGAGAGGATTCTCAAGGGAATCCTGAGAGGATTCTGAAGGGAATCCTGAGAGGATTCTGAAGGGAATCCTGAGAGGATTCTGAAGGGAATCCTGAGAGGATTCTGAAGGGAATCCTGAGAGGATTCTGAAGGAATCCTGAGAGGATTCTGAAGGGAATCCTGAGAGGATTCTGAAGGGAATCCTGAGAGGATTCTGAAGGGAATCCTGAGAGGATTCTGAAGGGAATCCTGAGAGGATTCTGAAGGGAATCCTGAGAGGATTCTGAAGGGAATCCTGAGAGGATTCTGAAGGGAATCCTGAGAGGATTCTGAAGGGAATCCTGAGAGGATTCTGAAGGGAATCCTGAGAGGATTCTGAAGGGAATCCTGAGAGGATTCTGAAGGGAATCCTGAGAGGATTCTGAAGGGAATCCTGAGAGGATTCTGAAGGGAATCCTGAGAGGATTCTGAAGGGAATCCTGAGAGGATTCTGAAGGGAATCCTGAGAGGATTCTGAAGGGAATCCTGAGAGGATTCTGAAGGGAATCCTGAGAGGATTCTGAAGGGAATCCTGAGAGGATTCTGAAGGGAATCCTGAGAGGATTCTGAAGGGAATCCTGAGAGGATTCTCAAGGGAATCCTGAGAGGATTCTGAAGGGAATCCTGAGAGGATTCTGAAGGGAATCCTGAGAGGATTCTGAAGGGAATCCTGAGAGGATTCTGAAGGGAATCTGAGAGGATTCTGAAGGGAATCCTGAGAGGATTCTGAAGGGAATCCTGAGAGGATTCTGAAGGGAATCCTGAGAGGATTCTGAAGGGAATCCTGAGAGGATTCTGAAGGGAATCCTGAGAGGATTCTGAAGGGAATCCTGAGAGGATTCTGAAGGGAATCCTGAGAGGATTCTGAAGGGAATCCTGAGAGGATTCTGAAGGGAATCCTGAGAGGATTCTGAAGGGAATCCTGAGAGGATTCTGAAGGGAATCCTGAGAGGATTCTGAAGGGAATCCTGAGAGGATTCTGAAGGGAATCCTGAGAGGATTCTGAAGGAATCCTGAGAGGATTCTGAAGGGAATCCTGAGAGGATTCTGAGAGGGAATCCTGAGAGGATTCTGAAGGAATCCTGAGAGGATTCTGAAGGGAATCCTGAGAGGATTCTGAAGGGAATCCTGAGAGGATTCTGAAGGGAATCCTGAGAGGATTCTGAAGGAATCCTGAGAGGATTCTGAAGAGAATCCTGAGAGGATTCTGAAGAGAACCCCGAGTAGGATTCTGAAGAGAAATCCCTGAGAGGATTCTGAAGAGAATCCTGAGAGGATTCTGAAGAGAATCCTGAGAGGATTCTGAAGGAATCTGAGAGGATTCTGAAGGGAATCCTGAGAGGATTCTGAAGA
>NW_026916646.1:0-1775 GCF_035046485.1 Aedes albopictus
CCCATCGGGGCATAATGGACACCCCTGCATATTTTATGCTAATTCTTTTTTTATATCGATCAGTTAAGTAATCTGCCTACGGAGATCAATGCCACAGATATAATACTCCATTTGAGACGAGTTTAACATAACATCAAAGTTAATTAAATAAACTTTAAGCTAAAATAATCGGATTGATTTTTTCCTAACTCTATAAAACGCCTAAAAGTATGCAATGCGCGTACATCCATTCGTAATTGCCAGTGTTCATTTCGCTCCGAAGCGACTACAACAATAAAATTGCTATTTTAAGTAAATTCTGATAAAAAATCAAACACTTCATAATTTGCTAAATCTCTGTATACATGTAGATAAGGTAACAATTCACTTGTTTTAATGGTGGACACACTCCAACACTCGTAATACTTTATTTGCTGCTGCTTCGAAATTATAAGAATTTCACCATATGGAAAACATATTTCAATTTTAATGATATTTTGGTTATTTTGGAGCAATATAAATGGTTCTTTTGAAAAACAGAACCATGACTTGTTCCTTTACACTTATGCATTAAAAGTTTAACATAAAAGTCAACGGTTTCGCCAAAAACAGGGGTGTCCATTATGCCCCTAATCCCCCTACATGGTGTTTAGTTTACACGTGTGGGAACACAAATCACGGGAATTACAACTAGTTCATGGTCTGGAACACGGTGTACAATATTTAGAAGGTGATACCTTCCGGAAATCTGACAGTTTATTGATGACGTAATTCAAATCGTTCATAGGCGTTTACATAACGATCTAGTACTCCTCACCAATTTGACCAACGTAAAATGATAAGAACGACGTCACATGTTTACATCCAAAAATGATGTTTACATAGGTTACTAGCCTGCCTTGTGATATTTATGCCGTGGTCTGGAATAATCGTTCCTGTAATCATGGCAAGAGGATCGTTGTTCACGGTCTGATATTTGCAAAGAAAAATGCACTTCATGGTCTGGACACTACATCAGACGAATTTTAGACATTATCTTTGGTGTTCAGTGTGGATACCTTAGAAAATCCAATTGATTTTAGTTTATGGATGATACCATCCGTGAGATATCGCAGCTCTTTCGAACACTGAATGTCTTTGAATGGACGAATACATCTGATTTTACTCATTTTGTAATCTGTAACATAGAAAATATGTTCCAATTGATAGTTTTGTACGAAAATATCACAAAACATATAATTAAAATGTGTATTTAAAACTTACCTTTGCACCAAAACGTGTTACACTTTCCTTTACAATTATTATGTTATCAAACAACACTGGATCTAGTTCAAAAACACTGTATTATGAGCTGAAATTACTATGAAATCACTATGCTTCTAGCAACCTTTCTGCATTTACTGTTTGGTTTTTCCTAGTAGATACTGGATGAATTCAGAACCGAGTCAGACATTATTATACAGCTCACGGGTATAAATCATAGAATGCTGGGTAAAGACTGTTGAAATATAGGTAGAGTTGAACGCTCAGGTATCGTCAGGAACGAGTTTGGAGAGTTGGAGCGAGGTAGATTTGCTGTCGTAGGTATATTGTTATTGAAGAAGATTGTAAATTGTATATACCTGGAATGAATAAAGAGTGCGGCGGTTGTTGATTGAGGTATCAGTCGGCAGCCGTCTTTTTTTTTTTTTTTTTTTTTCCTTCTAAACCATAGGGGGATAATCTGCTCAACAGACACCCTAACAGAAGGTTAGGGTAGTGTAGGTCTGACAGGCCGTCTTCTACAACAAAAGTAA
>NW_026916647.1:0-66514 GCF_035046485.1 Aedes albopictus
ACCAGGTTTTGCTAATATGTCTAAAATATACTGCAAAACTTGTAATTAGACTGCACGAAATTCTACAAATTAACAAATTGATGATGAAGTTTGTGAGAAAAATTGCATTCTTAGTGGGATTGGAACCCACGACTTTGTATTCGCTAGACCGGCGCTTTAACCAACTTAGCCACAGAACAAGTAACGATTCAGCCAAATAGAAAGCCAAACTGACTCCAAAGTCACACTCTAAGACGAAAGAGAGTTGGATTTCGATAAAAGGATCATAAAACGATCATATCTGACTATACATGTCAATGGTTGCTCCTCCGTGATTGATCTGAGCTGGTACCAATTGCACTGAGATCCAAATGAATAAGGGTTGATCCGTTGGATCTATGACAAAAGGTTGAAGGTCAAAAGGTCGAAGGTCATAAGGTCGAAAGTTGTTGCCAAAATCGGTAAAAAAATGTTGCCAAAAACGGGTGTTGGCAAAATCTGTAAGAAATTGTTGCCAAAATTGGTAAGAAACTGTAGAGCACTTTCATATGTTTAACAAAAATCCATTTTATGGCACCAGAAATCATATCATTTATATGGCTTTTGATGTTTGAGCCTCAAAATCTTAAGAAAAAGACGCTATCTTGAATTTTGAGCCGAGATCTTGGATTTTAGACCGCCATCTTGGATATTCCGATCGCCATTTTTGGACTCCGGACATCTTTACCATACCAAATATATCCATATTGCATGATTTTGGAGCCGAAAACTCCATGAAATAGCCGTAATCTTAAATTTGGAGCCGCCATTTTGGATTTTAGACCGCCATCTTGGAGATTTTGGTCGACTCAGGATATCTTCCCCATACCAAATATACCCCATCCATATTGCATGATTTTAGGGCATTAAACTCCAATAAACAACCGCCATCTTGAATGTTGAGCAGCCATTTTGAATTTTAGACTGCCATTTTGGATATTCTGACCGCTATTTATGAGCTCTGGACATATTTTTCATACCAAATATACCCATATTGCACGGTTTTAGGGCGTAAAACTTCACTGAATAGCCGCCATCTTGAATATTAGGTCATCATCTTGGATCTTCTGACTGCCATTTTTGGACTCCGGACATCTTCCCCATACCAAATACATACACCCATATTTTATTGATCTAGAACCTAAAACTCCATTGAATAGCAGCCATCTTGAATATTCAGTCGCCAACTTGGATTTTGGACCGCCATCTTGGATATTCTGGTTTCCATTTTTAGACTCCCGACATCTTTCTCATACAAAATATACCCATATTGCATGGTTTTAGGGTCATAACTCCTTTAAACGCCGCCATCTTGAATTTTGAGCCGCCATCTTGGATTTAAGATCGCCATCTTAGATATTCTGGTCGCACGTTTGGACCACGGACATCTTCTCCATACCAAATATACCCATATTGCATGGTTTGGGGCCTAAAACTCCATTAAAGAGCCGCCATCTTGGATATTTGGCCGCCATCTTGGATATTCTGGTAACCATTTTTGAGTTCCGGGCATCTTTCAAGTATACCAATATTGCATGGTTTTAGGACCAACATTTTCAACCGCCATCTTGGATATTCTGGTCGCCATCTTGAATATTGGGCCGATATTGGGGCTTTTCTGGTCTCCAGTATTAATTTCCGCACAAAATTCGTCAACTATGCTAAAGGTTACAAAAATCGGCTTGATGCGTCGCATGATGGGGCTTGGTTCAGTTTTATATACAGGGTGTTAGGTTCATGAGTGCAAACTTTTTAAAGGGTGATAGAGGACCACAAATGGTGGAAAAAATGTTCTACGCATATGGTCAAATTTCAACCGTTACGTAGTTATTGAACTTTCCATGTTTTTGATTAGTATTGCCTTAACTGTCTATAACTGTGAAATGGTCAAACTTATCGCAATTTTTTTATCCTTATTGGAAAGATTATTGAATTTTCTATCAAATGACATCTTTGAATCGATTGGTTTAGTTAAATAACTAAGTTTTCTAGAGCAAATAGCTCAAATACACTACTTAAATTTGATTTTGTAAATTATCTTTGAAACATGCGTAATAAATTAAAATTCTTTCTAAGGCAAAGTTGTGATCCCTGTTCCACTCTACAATTCGTTCTTTGACATCAAACTTCTACCTTCAATCGCTTTCTTGCAATTTCGATTTAAACATCGCATTTCCGTTTAAAAATTTGCAACTCTCATGGTAAATAAGCACTTTTTTGCGCACTGTACCGCATATTTAAATCAAAATTGCAAAAAAAACGATAAGAGCTAGAAGTTTGATATCAGAGAATGAATTGTAGAGTATAACAGGGGCCACAACTTTGCCAAAGAAAGAATTTAAATTTATTACGCATGTTTCAAAGATAATTGACAAAAACAAAATAAAACCCACTATTTTTAGCTATTGTGCTCTAGAAAACTTAGTTATTTAACTAAACCAATCGATTCAAAGATGCCATTTGATAGAAAATTCAATATTTTTTCGAATAAGTTTGACCATTTCCAAGTTATATTTCCATTATATTTCCAAGTATACAGTCATCATCTCAATTCGTCGAACTGAGTTGATTGGTACATGTGACTTGACCCTCCGAGCCTTCTATCGAAAATTAGATTTTTGAGTGAACATATAGCCTTTCAGTACACTTTGGTGTACGAGAAAGGCAAAAATTATAGTAATAATGTCAACAACTGCCAAAAAGCATTACTAGAAAGAACAACTTATCTTTGAAAAACGCCTAAATTCAATAAAAGAAATTAATAGTAGTAACGCCAATAAAATTGTTCAAATGAATCATGCATTCTACAACAAACTAGTACTAGGAAAACGCCAACTATTATAAAAACCCACTGTAATTAAAGGTTGGATTCCCGTTCCGGTCAGGAAATATTGTTGACTTCTTAGGAATAGTGTATGCTTGTCATATAATATAAAAATCCATACAATGACAGGCAAAGAAAGCCCTTCAATTAATAACTGCGAAAGTGCTAAAAGAACACTAAGTTGAAAAGATGCAGGTCTAGCTGCAGTGAGAATGTAAAGTAAGAAGGAAGAGGAAAGGAAAGATGTATGGTTATTTTGATCTTCTGTATCATCGTCATTGTTCCCCTTCATCCATTTTTCAATTCGACCTATTGTTCCAGTTTTTTTTCAATTTCGAACTTTCGACCTTTTGACCCTCCGACCTTTCGACCTTTCGACTTTTTGTCCTTTCGACCTTTTGTCCTAGGTATTTTTTTATTTCGACCTTTCGACTTTTTGTCCCTTCGACCTTTTGACCCTTCGACCTTTTGACCCTTCGACTTTTTGACCCTTCGACCTTTTGACCTTCGACCTTTTGTCCTGCAACCGATCCAACTTGTAGGCGTTATATGTACACTGTGCTGTGAGTGAAAGTGGATAGAAAGATGCAAAGTAGAATGAA
Organism: Aedes albopictus; assembly: GCF_035046485.1. Lineage (NCBI taxonomy): Eukaryota > Metazoa > Arthropoda > Insecta > Diptera > Culicidae > Aedes > Aedes albopictus. The sequence goes on from NW_026916647.1 coordinate 3,445, forward strand.
AGGGACGGGCCAAGGATTGAACGGATAGAACCAAGGATAGAACGCGATTCTTTTTCACAAATTTCATCTCTCAATTGTCAATTAGCAACATTTTGTGTCTTGTAATTACTAGTTTTCCCAGTATTTTACGTATACTTTTACAAACCACTTTATTTTGTTCTAAAAACAACAGGACAATAATGGTGTGGAGCGGAAAAGCATGAACCACGAGCTCGCTGCATTTAACGGCGAACCCATCATCCAAAAGGTGACCAACAGTGGAAGGATGTGATGTACAGAGCATGTTGCAAGAATGCCAGACAAAAACCCTGCATAATTGATCCGGTTGACACAAGAAGGAGTTGAGCGCAAATAGTCTGATGGGTGGACCAAGTGGAGCATGATCTGGAACATTGGGCGTGACTGAGGATGGAAAGTGGCAGCCACGAATTGATTATTATGGAGTGTTATTGTTGATGAAGAACAAAAAAATGTGTGCGGTGATGAGTTTCCAAAGTACGTGTAGAATATTTAATAGTTTGCACTTTCAATGTGTCTTCCTGACCCTTTCAGATGGGGATGGTTGACGTTCCAAGCATTAGTTTACGTCAATTGGATTAAAAAGAGATTTGAAATAGAAAATCACATCTTGTCCTACCGCTCTCGGTATGTTTTAAACGTACATATCCATTGCTTTCGAGACTTGATCAGCTATGTGATGTATTTTTCCCGTTGAAAGGGTGAATAAATAAGACACTAACAGCATCTTGTTGAAAAATTGCAAGCCACTCAGCACTCTTCCGGGTATTGATATTGAAACTCCATCGTTGTCAGGTACCTTGCTGTAGCTGTAACCCAGACAAGGCATAAATATCTCACCTTCTCATGTAGATAAGTAACTCCAAAGCGCCAAGCATGAAGTGGCAGGGAAAGTGTCTTGTTTCTTAGCTGGTTCGCTAGAGCTGTTTTGGTAGGTGTATGTATGTGAGTCAGCTAGCAGCAGTTGTCACCGTTCATAAGTTCCAGTAGTGCTGGAAGATCCCAGACTTTCTTGTCTCTCCGAGGTGCATCCGACCACTCGACAGATTATCGAGCGTAACCAGATTGGAAAATTGGGACCAGGCCAAGTGAAGTGGAAAATAGAGTCCTGTACTCACGGAACGATGACGACGCCGACAACGACGACGTCTAGGAGGACGTTGTACTATCCGGGCATACCTACTGAGTTTGCAAACACCATAATTGGGTGCCATTCTAAATGCGGTGTGGTTCTGTTCTTCTTATAGCATGAGAAGTTGTCGACGTCTTCGACATAATCATCATGGGAGATGTCGTCGACGACGTCGTTTCGGTGCACTTTGAAAAGGGTTGTTTACCGAAGGAGAAAAAAAGAACAGCAGTGAACATCTGGTACACAGTTAATAAGAGTAAGCTGTTCAACCAGGCGGAAAATTTGGTTTATTTAATTGAGGTTTCTCAACTAGTAATGAGCTACCATGAGAGAATTCTGAACATCTGAGATGTTCAGGATTAGGAAAAAGTGGTCCGAAATGCCATTGTTCAATTGTAATTTCAAGAAATCGTGAAAGTTTAGCAAATAACGAAACTTATAAATTCACTAAAAAGATCTTGTGTTAAATCTCTGCAACCGGATCGATGTTCTCGAACCGACACTAAATAATACTTTGTAACACTATCACGTAGCACCTATTACGAAAAATCCATTTAATAGTAGAATCAGTTCAAAATGAGATAAACGAGAATTTTATTGCTACCGCAGCAAGTAGAGTTCAAATCGACTCGTTTTCGAAACTGTCGAAACAGGCGCGCAATCCAGAACGCTTTCCCACGCATTTCCGGTTTATCTTCACCCGCGTCTAGGCTTGGGCCCCGGAACAACGGCGAAGCGAAAATCGTTAAAATTTAATACGGGGAAAATGCTTGAAAACAGTATAAACCAATTTGTTGCTCCACTTAGGAACGGTGACGACTGGTTGGGGCGAAGCGACCCAGGGATCCCGGCTTAGACAACAACGACGAGAATCACCCGAGCGACCGACCGACACAACGTGACGTGTGGGACCAATCGACGAGTTTCACCTGTGGCCGACAGCACTCTTCAATCTGGAAAAGCTATGGAGTGGCGGCAACGACGAAAGCTTCACTTTTTTTCCCCACTCTGCTGAATGAAATGTGGCAGCGGCTGACTGGTTGGCGGTTGACGGTCTGGCCGCTGCTGCTGCTGAGATTGGAGTGTGAACTCGAGTGGGTCACGGAATTTATATGGGTCCGATGGGAAAAGTAAAAGCAACAGATTTTCCCACAAAGGCCGTTTTTTTTCTCCATTGACTGTTTGGGATCGTTCAAGTGAGACAGCAGAACATCCACGGCCACAGGGGAATTTTTGTGAATCGCTTTAAAAATCGTGACTTTTATTATTTAGTCGCCGCCACCGGTAGAATAAAAGTTTTCTCTTTTCATTCCAACAATAGCTAACCAAATACAAACAGCCATTACTTTCCACAATTGAAAAAAAAACCTCGCAAAATTTTCTCAGAAAACAATCATTCTTGAAAAAGTGGCCCAGCATGCGAACATTTTTTCAAAGAAATGCTTTCCCGTTCCGGTCGTTTGATGAGATTGAACTTTTTCTGTGATGACGGATTTTTATTTTCTGATGACTGCGTTTCTCCATTCCTACTAACCCAATTTCACTTGCACCCCACCCCTTTTACCACTAACGGTTCGAATTTCTTCCGGAAAACTTCTAGACGACAGGCGAACTTACATGATCTCCATGCGAACGAAGACGACGACGACGACGATGCCGGAGCCGGAGCATTGGCATTGAAGTGACAATCGCAATTGACTCGTCGCAATACACGGAACACCGCATCCTACACAAGGCGTAACGTAAAGGCAATCTCGTGACACCCGGGTAAGATCCAATTACCTCCGGTTGAATTGGGCTTGGTGTGGTTTTCAAGGAGACACACGCGATACCCATGAATGGTATCGTGACGACGACGACGACGGTTCTGTTGACAGTCTTCTCCATTGAGAATGCTCCATCGAACCACCACCAAAATCGTATCGAGTGAGCTGACGAAAGCGGAAAATCGGATGCTACTGGCGGTGGGACTACCGGGTACAAATATTGCGTCGACAAACAAAATCGGTTGGCGGGAACTGCGAAAAAGTCAACACCATTCAAGGGGTTCGATGCGAGAGCATTTACTGTGAAAATCGGCAAATGTTTCCATTGGGAGCTTTGCGGGTTTAACTTATTTTTGGCTTACTTTAGTTGTTTATCGGAATTAAACGGAGTCGCTTGGCATTTTTCAGAAAAATATTTTCAAATGTGGATGAATCAAAACACATCACATTTGTTACACAAAAATCACCTTAGGGGCCGTCCATATACCACGTGGACAGAAAATTCATGGTTTTTGACCCCCTCCCCCCTCCCCCAATGTCCCACGTGGACATCCGAAAAAAAGTTTTTTTTTCATATTTCTAAAATAAATGGAAATAGTGATTTTGAAAAATATTTTATGCAATTCAATATTATAATTTATATTTTATATAACCCATTTTGGTATCATAATGGCCAATTTTTTCGAACTTGTTCATTATGCAACTGAAATGAGTTGCATAATGAAAAAATAGTTGCATAATGTTCATAATGCAACTCATTTGTGTTGCATTATGAACATTATGCAACTCAAATGGGTTGCATTATGAACAAAATCATTGCATAAAATGTTGTATGGAACTCGTTGTAATACTCGATTTTTTTCAGCACTCTTCGTATTTATCCGACTCGGCAAGCCTCGTTGGATAAATGTACGACTCGTGCTGATAAAAACAAATTTTTGCAACTTGTTACGTAAACAACTATATTTTTATATTGTTTTTGTTTTCTTCGTACACAGCTAATCGCGTTTGGTAATTTTTACCAAAATCTTAACCGCTGAGCGTTCGGTAATGGATTTTTAACGAAATTCTGTAAAAAATTATCAAATTTCGGTAAAATATTATCGTTTATCTGTCAAACTCTAACGAACTTCGGTAAAAGTTGCTACCTTTACCGTTTTTTTCCTGTAAAACAAACTTAACGGTTGAGATTTCGGTGAAACATTACCGAAGTCGGTGATTTTTTCTAAATGTGTAAACAATGTCTTAAATATAATTGAAAACTTTATGAAATACAAATATTCTATAGCTTTACATAGAATACAAACAAGTAGCACAAAAAGGGTACATACAAGTTTTCAACATTGTTTTTAATTTAGCTTAATGTTTGTGAGAGTGCGGGTTCGATTCTTGCTCCAGTTGGTGAAAAATGTTTGTCAAACGGAAAATTCTTCATTGGGTGTGTTGGTTAGTCGGCCTTTACCCCTTTTCCTTCGAGTGGAGATCCGTGCTACAGACTCCAGCTCTGACTGGACCGGTTGGTGGGTGTCACTTGCGGGTAGGAGGGGTAGATCATCCACTTCTTCAACGTAGAGTGTTTGGGGCTCGATGTGGTGACCTGATACGTGTCCCTGGCTATCTCCTTCGGTTGTGGGTTTCTTCCGAAATCTCTTAGGTAACACAAAACACTTAATACAGGAACAACACTTTATTTATAAAAAGACAACACTCTACAAACTACTTTTATTTAACTAATCTACATTCATTATCGAAATTGATACGGCAAGTAAACCCGACGGCGAGCGGAAGAGCACTGGCTCCTGGCTGTCCTTCGGATCATAATTTGACCCACGGTCATCTCCCGATAGCGTACCGTGTAGAGTTGCTCGCGGGTAGGTTCGGCAGGTCATCGGGTTTTGGATTGGTTTCATCACTTTCATCGCCCATCAGATCAGATGTGCCTACTGCTGCTTCGAATACGGTGGCTATTGTTCTGATACCCAGCTCGATCGTAATGCTTTTACAATGATGTGGTTTTTAACTAGGGCATCCATCGTCGGCCACAAACGAAAGCGAACGAAAGTGCCTTCTAATGATCAGGGTTGTATCTTCTAGGGGTGATCTCCGTACATCCTCACCCGCCCAGAAATTTGTCGAATTTCTGAAAAGAAAGAAAGAGATCCTTTTCGACGGGATGGGAGATAGGAAAAGGTATGGAACTGGTTTTATGGAGAATCCGTAGAATCACTTCGCGTATCGCAGTCATCACTTCTGGTCGGGATCGGAAAAATGCAAATCCTTTCCACTGGCCGCTGGCTCGCTGTTTTCACAGTCACCACTCTGACAATCCCATCAGTTCCAGGGTGCACAGAAGTAATCCTGCCCATCTTCCAGCGAATCGGATCAGTATTTTCATCCTTGATGACGACGAGCTTGCCCGGTTCTATCGTAATTGCTGGTTTCCATCGCTTGGTTCGAGCTTGAAGTTGGCACAAATATTCGTGACGCCAACGATTCCAGAAATTTTGCAGTCTCTGTTGAACCAACTGATACCTAGTTGTTTAAACGGTTCGATGGAATGGATATCACTTCAATGTCAGAGACAACTTGTAACGACGAACCCACCAAGAAATGTGCTGGCGTCAACGGCTTTAGGTCATCGGGATCATCCGATAGTGGTGTTAAAGACTGCCCCAGAAAATATGGACGCACCTAGTCTTCAGTTGACTGGGCCTGATCGATGGTTCTTGTTTCTGGCTTCATTTTGGCTGTTTCTGCCTACTATAGGATCTAAAATTCAAATGTTCTTTGCCACGATGAACATTGGAATTCGAAATAGTAACTTTTTTGGTCATACCCCGCTCTGTGTAAGTTAAAAGGTTTTTTCTTGTGCTCAAATACCTTCATTATTTGTTTTCCCAAACGAGGGTTAGCAGGATCTCTAATTTTTACCCAATTTTTGCCTATGCTTAAACGTGTTACCCCCACTGTGTTTGCTGATTGCTGCTTGCACGGTTTTCTCACTAACTCCCACTATATTTGGCTCATTTCCTTAGTGATCTTTCAAGCTCTGTTAATCGTTTGTGCACATTTTTTCGATGATGTTCCGCTGGAAGTTCATGTATTTTGAAACAAACTGTTGGAATTGCAAAAACCGCTATACAAATGCTGAGAAAATAGGTTGATCAACAGGATGTAGCTTTCAAAAAGAACTATTCATCAATAGTTTTAAAAAGCCAGTATTTTCTTTATGCGTCCATACTTTCTGGACCGGTCTTTAATGGACGCGAATTAAGACAGGCTTAGACCTGTACCAGGAGCGCGGAGAAATCCTCTGGAGAAACAATGTTTTCGCCGATAACTCGCAGTAAGTGGGTTTTGGCAGATCACACTGCTGCTTCCCAAAGTCTGCCAAAATGTGTTTTACTAGGGGGGTTGAAGTGCCACTGAATCCCGTCTTCAGAAAGTTGAGCAGTTACTCGGTCGTTGTGTTCGCGGTCCTTCAATAACTGGAGTAGTTCGGCTAACTTGTTCCTGGCGCCGACAAAGTTTGCGCCGTTGTCGGAGTAAATGTCGTGAGGTCTACCGCGACGTGCCACAAATCGACGAAGAGCTTGTAGGAATCTATCCGTCGAAAGAAAAGAAACAAGTTGCAGGTGAACTGCTTTGGTACACATACAAATAAACAACGCTACGTAAGCCTTTACGGCCGAGCGCCTTGGAGCTGGACGGATGTAGACGGGTCCGAAATAATCCATGCCCGTTTTGAGAAATGGGCGGGAGACGGTAACGCGCGAGGAAGGCAGTTCGCCCATGAACTGTTGTACAGTAGACGGTTTCGTACGATAGCAGCTTACGCATTGTCTAGGGGCTGTCCATAAACCACGTGGTCATTTTTTTGGGACTTCTCAACCCCCCCCCCCCGGGGTCATCAGTCCATACAAATTTTTTTATTCGTCCATACAAAATGGTCCCCCCCCCTCATGACCACGTGGTTTATGGACAGCCCCCTAGCTATCTTTCTACCTCCCAGAGGCCAAAATTGTTGGGCCCATATAGCCGAGGCGGTAAACGCACGGGTATTCAGCATGACCATGCTGAGGGTGACGGGTTCGATTCCCGGTCGGTCCAGGATATTTTCGTAAAGGAAATTTCCTTGACTTCCTTGGGCATAGAGTATCTTCGTGCCTGCCATACGATATACGCATGCAAAATGGTCATTGGCAGAGGAAGCTCTCAGTTAATAACTGTGGAAGTGCTCATAGAACACTAAGCTGAGAAGCAGGCTTTGTTCCAATGAGGACGTTACGCCAATAAGAGAGAGAGAGAGGCCAAAATTGTTGTCGGACTACTCCTAATAATAGTTGCGGACCTGCATGTAAGAGTTTTTCGTGGACATTCCTCATTATCATCTGGGTTAGTCGATGTCGAGCAGGCATTGCTACTGGGTGTTTGGTACCTTCCTGTTCTTCAGAGTTTTTCAGCCTTCCTCCTACTCTTATCAGCCCTTCCTTGCAAATATACGGATGAAACCATTTTAATGGCGATCTTCTTGGTATGGAATTTTCATTCATGAGGTCCTTCCACTCTTCAGCGAAAACTTCTCTCTGAACGCTGCGAAGTACAGAATGCTCGGCAGCCTTCAACTCGGTAGTTTTCAGGAAGCTATTCTCACGGCGTATTTCCTTTGCGATTCGCAGGAGTTTTATGAGTCTTAGCTAATACGCTGTTCGCCGAATGAGGTCTGCATAGGATCCAAATTTGTTTTAATTACATGTCATTAAATTCTGCAACTGGAGACACTATACACGCAACCGTAGTTCATCTTCTTTCTTCTTCTCCTGCTTCGAAATTTTCCGCGATTGCACCTGGCCACAATTCAGGACCTTTCTTCAGCCAGTCTGGACCATTCCACCAGAGCTCGTTGTGGACAATATCTCCAGGGTTCAGTCCACGAGCTATAAGGTCCGCAGGGTTGTCTAATCCAGCTACATGTCTCCAGTTCTTTCCATCCGTTATACCCTGAATCTTCGCCACTCTGTTAACGACGAAGGTGGTCCATATCGCGGGAGTAGCTGCAATCCAACACAACACACATGTTGAATCCGTCCAAAAGTAAGCCGGGACTGACAATCTAGTGAAAGAAGAGCTCCACAAAGTTCCAGACGTGGGATTGATTGACTGCGTAGTGGTGCTACTTTAGATTGGGATGACAGAAGATGAATTTGGACTGTTCCGTTGCTGTCTTGACTTCTAATATAGATGCATGCACCATTAGCTCTTTCAGAGGCGTCCGAAAAACAGTGTAGTTTAACTGAAATGGCATTTTGGGACTACGACGCAGCGGTTAACACGAATTTGGTTCAACAGTGGGAGTTTTTCATGAAATTTCCGCCAGGACTCACCCACCGTTAAAGGTACTGGCTGGTCCCAATCGAAGTTCTTGCCATTTGCACCTTGCAGCGTCCACAATTGCTGCATAAAGATTTTGGCAGCAACCGTCGTGGCACCAATTAGACCAAGAGGATTGACAAGAGTGGCTATCAACGATAGAATTCGTCGTTTTGTGAGTGGTACGTCAGCCTCCAGCGATGGAATCTCGAACTGAAACCGGAGTGTATCAGTAATGGGCATCCAAGTCAATCCCAGAGTCTTAACGAATTGGTCAGGGTTCAGATCAACTCCAGTGGTATCCAGTATTGCCAGATTTTCCGTGGATTCTCCGACAGTTGGTTTCTTAGACAAGTGGCAGTACTAACGTCGTCCGTTCCGGTGATGACTTCATCCATGTAGACGTCTTCACGAATTGCTCTTGCCGCGAGCGGAAAATTAGTTTCTTCAACAGCTGCCAATTGTTGAAGAGTCCGGGTTGCCAAAAACGGTGCAGGCTTCGTTCCATACGTTACGGTATTCAGCTCAAACACCGTAACTTCCTTATCGGGTGAAAACCGGTAAAGGATAGATTGTGACGGTCTGTCCTCTGATGTAGTGAGTATCTGTCGGAACATTTTCTCGACGTCCGATACGAGAAGAATCTGTTTCGTCCGACTCTGCAGGATTATGGACCTCAAATCTTCCTGCACTACTGGCCCTACCAGAAGTGCATCATTCAAGGACACTCCGGGTGATGTCTTGCAAGAAGCGTCAAAGACAACTCTAACCTTAGTGGTGGTACTGGCTTCCTTGACCACCGGATGATGAGGTAGGAAACACCGTTTACGGGATTCCTCATCGGCACCTTCGATCTTCCGCATATGTCCCAACATTAGGTACTCTTCCATAAACGCGACGTACTGCTTTCGCAAATTCTCGTCCCTAGCCAATCTTCGTTCCGTTCCTAGCAGACGCCGGTAGGCGATTTCCCGTGATTCGCCCAGATTTGGAAGGATATCTGCATTTTTGGGTAAGGGAACTGTGTATCGACCGTCTGAACCTCGTTGGACTCCTCGTTGAAACATCTTCGCACAATTTCTCCTCCGGTGAATAGAAATTTCGGAATTCCTCCTCTTTGCAGGACCAGAAACGTTCCATCAACCGTTCTAGCTCCGTGGATGCTGAGAAATGGCAGTTGATCTGATGGGATTTGTTGGGAGAAGAGTAGCCACCACAGACTACCCATCCGAATACCGATTCCGTGAGGGTTGGTAGATGATTTCCGATGAAAGCCTCCGCCCAGTTTCGAAGAACTCGAAAAAGGCTTCGATACCGAGGAACAGATCGACTTCTTTGGATTGGAAGAATGCTGGTTCCGCCAGTTGGATTCCGTCTGGTAGATTCCACCCTCCGGTGTTGATGAAACCCGCGAGCGCAGAACCATTTGGATTGAGTGTTTAACCTTCGTGACTCCTTGTCCTATGCCGAGGACCGAAACATTGACCTTCTTCCTGGAGACCTTCATCCGCTGGGAATGTCGTTCGGATACGAAGTTGCTTTCTGACCCAGAGTCCAAAAGAGCTCGAGCGTTGAACCTAACACCAATATCATCTTCGACAACAACTACTGCGGTTGCAAGCAGGATTCTTGATGATACCTGAGCAACGTTACATGCCGAAACGTCTGTAGCCACCACGTTGACCACTTATGTAGGATTGGAGCTTGTGGATCCATGTGAAACCTGGGAATTCGTTGGATGGTTGCCCCCAGCAACCGCCGTCGTGACGTTATTGTCCTTCTGCGCTCTGAAGTATATCAGAGTATGTTGTCGCTTCTTGCAGATCCGACAGGACAACTTAGATTGGCAATCCTTCGTCTGGTGCCCAGATCGGAAGCAGTTTCTGCAAAGTCCTTTGGATTTCAGCAACGAGTCCCTGTCCGCCACGGATAATTGTAGGAAAGCGGAACATTGGTATAGAAGATGGCTATCCTTACAAGCCATACATCTTCCTGGGTTCGGTTGAACCGAGTTGCAGCTCGTTTTCACTGTCGGTAACTTAGGTTTGGGTGAAGGTAATGGAGGATGGGACCTGGGGTCCGCCGGTCTTGGCGGAAGCGATTCTAGAACTTGAATTCGTTTCCGAAGGAATTCGATTAGGTCCTCTAGTGAATCTTGTTCCTTAGTAGCCGCACATTCTTCCCATGCGCGGCGGGTGTATGGGTCCAGGCGCATAATATACTAACAAGTTCTTATAGTCGGCCGGATTCACGATTTGATCGTGCGTTTGGACGATCCGATCGAAACCTTCTACTAGAGTTCGCAACTCGGATATGGATTCCATGGAGAGGGTCAGAAGCTTGAACAAAGCTTGAACTTGCTTCTTCTCCCGCAACTTGTTGTTGTTGTATCGCTTACACAAGGTGTCCCAAGAGATCTGATAATTGACTTTGGTAATCTTCAGCGAATCGACCATACTTTTCGGTTCACCTTGAAGACATCCTTTCAAGTAATGGAATTTCTCCACATTTGGCAAATCGGTTCTCCAGTAAATCAATGAGGTGAATAAATCCCTGAAGCTCAACCATTCATCGATTTCCCCGCTGAACGTTTGCAGCTTGATCTGCGGTAAACGAACGTGATCGAGAACACCCAGCATAGACGGTTCACGAACGGATTGTTCCAAATCGGACGGCTCATGCAGTTCCTTAACCTTATCCTTCAAAAAGGATTCCCTTTATAGTACCGTTCGCTTATTTTCACCCGCAGTTTCTCGAAACACTTCTCCTCGTCTTCAAAATCTTCATGCGATTTCGGTTCCACTGAAGCGCCACTGAATTTCTCCCATAACGTATCAATTTTCTCCAAACGAACTTCAACTTGTGAAGCTGTAGTCTGGTCATCGAATTTCTGGATGAAAGATGCAATGTCGTCAAAGGAAAGCGTTATGTCCTCCAACTGCATCTGCAGCTGCCGCAGAGATGCTCCTTTCCTTGTAGTGGGTGCCATATTGTGACATCAGTAGAGTGGTACAGGAAGATATTATGTAATATTCCGCGTGTCGACTTGCTTCGGCGGACATATACTGTCAAATTCACTGACCTAACAGACCAGGTAACTGTTCAAAATCCAATTTAATCAACACGCTTCAAAATTCCGATGACGTCACTTCAATAATGGTATGGCAGCGGCTCAATTCCAGTTGAGGTTCAGAGAAGAGGAGAAAGCAGGGTGTAATATCCGGAGAACCTTGGCTTCGACCGGGCATATACTGCGGCAACCTACCTGGAGGTACCTACAGCGGCACCAATCCCGGATTCCGATACTTCTGACCAAATGCAGCAAAGCTTAGCGATTGATCATCAATTACATGGCTCCAACAATCAAGTTCAAATTTCGTGGTAGTTTGAAGAGGAATAATCCAAGAGTCGAGAATGCTTGATGGATTTACTTCCAGCAGACTTGCTCTTACGAGCAGTTCTCAAACAGGGCTTGCGTGGCAGGAAATGAAGAGGATTCGCAGAGAATTCATTCAAAATTGTGTAATATCTGTACGCCTAGCTTCGGCAGTGCACTACACATACTAAAGTTCACTCACCAAGAAGAGAGGAGGATGGCTTTCCCTCTTCCTAACTGTCCACCGCAAGCGTTCACTATTGTCCGCTACCAGCCCTGTGATGTCCATACACGGGTGGTGTGTGTGACGAACGATCCAACGCAGCCTCCAATGGTTGACGGTTGATACTACGTCAACGGGATTTTCTATATAATGAACCAAGGAACACGATATACGGTTCACATGATCCGTTACGAGCCATGTCAGTTAATTTCAATAAATTATTTGCCGCATTTGACTTTAACTCTTCTGTTACAAGTTTTCAACAAAGGGTCACTGAACATTGCCAGGTGAGAAGCTCTCCAATTTAATTTACATCCATAAGTGGTGCTTCCTGTTTGTTCTTTCCTTTTTTTTCGAGGGGCTACGACGAAATTATGCTCAATTTTTTGTATGCCGAAATACCAAAACACCACAACTGTTCAGCGCGGATAAGGAGTAAATTGTATTGGAAGACTATTTAGTGTTAATTTGACGAAATTTTAGAAGTTTATGTTTAAAATTTAAGTTCACTTTTATGTATTTTTATTTGTGTAATTGTGTATTTGAAAAGATATGAGGTTTTTATGCCAATTTGAGCATGGCTATATGATGAAGGGTAAACTCAAACTGGCTTTTCCCCTCTTCACAAAAAAATAAAAATCATTAAGGCTTCAAGCCACATGGAATGAAAAAATAAATAAATAAATAAATAAATGACGGTTGTCGCTTGCATCCATGCAACGAGTCCAATAGCATGCATCGAAAAATGGTGTTAATAACTTGCAAGCATTGCTTCGGCTAGACATACACCGAACTAATGAGTAATTACCTGAGAGACCAGATACTGCGGCCGGTTCGGTGCTCCAGCATAAAGCAGTTCCTCCGAAAATGTCCAATTCGTCAGGTAATCCAAAGTGGTTCATCCGGTCCGATCGCAATCCACCGACGGTCGTTTAACCATCAAATGACCATCGCTCCAGGACGGTTAGCAACAGCCTAAGTGCAATGGTTGAATTGGCGCAATGTAATTGCACAAAGCCGACATCGTTCCTTTATCCCGTGCGAAAGGCGTTGCTCAACAATAACTTGGCTCTGACGGCGATTCCTCAATTGTATCCTGGCTTCGATGGTGATTTACTACCGACGCGATGGCGACATCCTCGCGTTGCTGTACCGTAGCAACAATGGTGGTTTTACTTCCAACTGGTCCCCGGGTTTGCCACATCCAGTTCAAAAGACCAAAATGTTGCTTAGTCGGCTCTTACCCCTTTTCCATCGAGTGGAGATCCGTGCTACCGACTCCAACACTGACTGGACCGGTTGGTGGGTGTCACTTGCGGGTAGGAGGGGTAGATCATCCACTTCTTCGACGTAGAGTGTTTGGGGCTCGATATGGTGACCTGATACGTGTCCCTGGCTATCTCCTTGGGTTGTAGGTTTCCTCCGAAATCTCTTAGGTACCACAAAACACTTTATTTATAAAAAGACAACACTCTACAAACTTTTTTATTTAACTAACCTACATTCATTATCGAAATTGCTACGGCAAGTATACCCGACGGCAAGCGGAAGAGCACTGGCTCCTGGCTGTCCTTTGGATCATCAGTTGACCCACGGTCATCTCCCGATAGAGTACCGTGTAGAGTTGCTTGCGGGTAGGTTCGGCAGGTCATCACTTTCATCGCTAATCAGATCTGCTCGCGTGATATTCGCCTCATAATACGTGGATGCTGTGCCTACTGCTGTTTCGAATACGGTGGCTATTACCCATCTCGATCGTAGTGCTTTTACAATGATGTTGTTTTTAACTAGGTCATCCATCGTCGGCCACAAACGAAAGCGAAAGCAAGTGCCTTCTGATGATCAGGGTTGTATCTTCTAGGGGTGATCTCCGTACAGGGTGTTTTTCGTATAATGTCCATCGCCTAATATTAGTGATTGTTCAATGCTTTTCTGTACACTGTACAGCCTCTGATAGAATACGGTGTTCTTTAGAACGATTGTTCAATCTATTATTGTCTGATTGTTTTGTTGAGATGAGGTTATTTTGAATCTTAGATTTGTGTTGAGATGAGATTATATTCCTTAGATTCTTACAAAAAACAAGTTTAAATTGTATTGCTGAGGTTTAGACTCTAATAGGGTCTGGGACCATTTGGGCAGGAGCACCTATTCTGGGCACTTGCTGCTATAACTCAGTCAATTTTGAACCGATTGAATTGATTTTTGAATCACGATCAGATACCCACAGTATCTAGCCATGTTCAAAAATTCAAGTCAGTCGGTTTGAAATTGACTGAGTTATAGCAGCAAGTGCCCAAAATTGGTGCTCCTGCCCAAATGGTCCCAAACCCTATCCATTGAAAAAATCTTAAATTTTAAAGGAACCCACAAAAAAAGTTTTTGAGCTAAGCCTGCAAATCTCTACATGTGTTTTGATACTTTGAATTAGTTCAAAACTTTGAATATAAAACTTCGAAAAATCCATACATACCTTCAATGACAATTTCCTGACTGAAACACCAACATTTGCATGGTTTACACTCAATTTTAATTCTCCAGAATATTCCTCGATGAAGAAAACTAAGTAATTAGAAATTCTGAAAATTTAAAACAAATTACATAGTCTGTGAATCAATACCAAAACTTACAACTAAAAGACAATGTATAATAAAATAAAATGTATGAAAGAACTATTGAAGAGAATCTCATCAATAATGCGACATAATTTGTTTCGTTTGAAGATTCTTGTTTCCTGATTTATATGTCAATGTTGTCGACGTGGACATTTGATGAACCCCCACCTCCCTCTCCATGGACAAGTGTGGACTTTTCGATAAACCCCTTCCCCCTCCAAGCTGTCCACGTGGTATATGGACGGCCCCTAATCAGGTTTTTTTGTGGATGCTATCGACTGTTTGTCCATAATCTGACTACATTTTATGAACATTCTATATGCATTCCATACCACCAGACGAAGAACGATTTTTCTAATCCTTGAAAAAGATGGCATAGACCATCGAAACGTCGGGCATAGAGAACATATGTCGTTTTGATTGCACACCGAAGACTGCATGGCCGAAAGAAACCCTCAAGTAATCAGGAACTTACTGGCGTCGTTCCTGATGTGCTCGTGGCTCTTCTAGCCGGTCTGTGACACTTTGGAAGCGGTGTCGCTTTGATTGTACAGAGTTGCTTCCGAATGTGTGGAATTTCTGAAGTGCCCTTACCATCTCTGAAACGCCAAACGTTATAAAAACACCCTGACAACTGCTCTAGGACCCTCTGATAGCTCCCAAAAACCCTTCCTCCTTACAGTCTCATTTACTATTGTAGAAGAAGGATCAAAGTGTCATCTGATTTTTTTCCTGGGGGAAAGTGTTTTTCAGTTTTTAATAAAATAAAAAAAAAATCCTCCGGGAGAAAATTCAGATGATACCTTGACCATTCCTTCACATGTGTATGCAACCATATTTTGAAAATATTGTTCCATATCATAGACAATTACTCTCGCTGTGCTCTGCAAAGTAGGTGGTAGTAGAGAGCAAACATCAAACAGGAGCAAAAAAAAAAATGCGAGCGCGAAGAATTTGTAAACTACTCAATAGTTCTGTTGAACCTACTTCATTGAACAGGACTAATATTTGAACTAAGCAGAACAACGTTTGGTAGACAGTCCGTTTGTCTGTGACCAACGTCTCTGAAAAAAATCCGCATTCTTCAGAATTATTCATCCAAAACTTAAATGCATTTGCATAAATCTACAAAGCGAAGCAGAATTTTCTTGGTTGATTCTGATCGTCTGTCCAATGAAGAAAACTAACGTTCTGAGTGCACTCTGCAAATCATTGCAAACTGGTCGGTTCGGTCAGTTAGCTAAAAAATGTCTACATTCTCCTCGTCAGACATGCATCTGAAAAAAAAAAAGTTACTACGATAGCCAGAAGCAGCATCATCATTTTCACAGCTTTCACGACCGTATTCGAATCCGTTGAACCTACCGAAAGCCAGCCAGGAATAAATTCGTCTCGTGTTTGAAGATGACTCGAAAAAAAAGTGAAAAAAAAAAAACGCGGAAGCCTCTGGCAAGCTGAAAAGTAATGCTTTTTTAGTAGGACGACGCTGGCTGTTCCACTTTCTCCTGTTTGTACTGGTGATTCGTCCGTAGGTTGATTCTCTGTGTACCTGTGTTTGCTATCTTTTCGTTTCGGTTCTGGTTTTTTGCGAACTTACTCTACAGTGATAGACATTCGTTTAGCCGAGACCAAAAAAAGTGTCAGGAAACCCATACAAAAGATTTTATGATAAAACTTTTTTATCGTAGTGATAGTATATCTAGTACTATTTTATAAAAATGTGATACATCACACTTACATATACACTGAAACGGAAACGAGGGTAAAAACCCTTCAAATGTCATTTTTTGCCTAGACATTCGTTTAGCCGAGGTGAATGAAAAATTGGTTTTCAATAGTTTTTTTGCAATTTCGTGAATATATTTCGAGGATATACTCCAAGGCATTTTGTTTATGACGTGTTAGCAAGATAATTGACCTTAAAAGTTTATTTATTTGTGAAATTCAGAGAAATGTTATAAAAAAATGTCCCGATAAGGAGAAGCGACGATAAACAAATTTATTCAAGAAAAATGGTTTCTGTAAACACTCAAACGTAAGCTAGAATAGCAGTTTTGAAAATATGGCACAGAATTATTGTTAGAAATGTTCAAATTATTACATAAAATGTCATGAAAAAATTAAGTATACTAGTTATTGAATGTTTAAACCTTAAAATGGGATTGATAAAAGCTAAAATAAATAGTTCTGCATTGAAATAAAGACGTGCCCTAATGCCTGTGGAGTATTCCTGTTTGATACTAGCATTAATAAATGAGTTAGAAGACTACTAAGTGAAAGAACTGCAAGTAGTGTCAGAATTGTTGTACCCTGTTTATTTAAAAGCAGATGCTCATACAAAAGTGCAAGATATGGTCAAACAATTGGCTTATTTCATTCAATCTGGAGAAATATATTATAAAGGAGTCTTAGTTGTGAACCACATTCATTTTTAACATGATTTATTTGAAAAGAATGTCTAAATTATGAAACAAGTAGTTTATGCTTGAAATTTGAATACTTCCAGTGCCATTTCTCGAAATATGAGCCGTCCAATGTATGTTATTTCAGCCAGAATACAGTCTGGAAGGTAGTGGGAGCTATTAGAAGACGTAATAGTAGTAAACGCTGTGATTTATGCAAGTGAAACCATAATATTTCATCAAAACAATACTTAAATACGTGATTTTTTGATGGTTTGCGTTATATTTTTCTGTTAAAAACATTATTTTTCGTAAATTTTCAACCTGATTTGGTCATGAAACTTTTATTGCATTCTTTTGAAACACTTCCGATAAAAATAACTAGGGTGACAATGGGTATTATCGGCAGGTTTGTTCCCTTCGTCATGGGGGGTTTTTGTCAGCCAAATTGCCTGAAACTTGGCCATATAATTCAGCTTAGTTGGGAAGGATTTGAGACCAACTCTGAGTTCAATAGGTTTCGAAAAACCCCCTAAGACGAAGAGAACAAAACGGCCGAAAATAGGTAATTTCCCCTACATCAAATCTCAATTTGGAAACATTTACAATAATATGATATATTTATATGAGATGCATGCAAATTTAATATGGCAACACTTCCAAAAACGACCTAATTCATGATTTACAAGTCGATCTATAATGCAGGTCACCATACAAAATGACTTTATTGGATATTTTTCGAAATTTGATAGTTTTTTATTATGGAATTCTAAAAAATGTTCAATTCGGCTAAACGAATGTCTAGGCAAAAAATGACATTTGAAGGGTTTTTACCCTCGTTTTTGTTTCAGTGTATATGTAAGTATGATGTATCACATTTTTATAAAACAGTACTAGATATACTATCACTACGATAAAAAAGTTTTATCATAACATCTTTTGTATGAGTTTCTTGACATTTTTTTGAAAATTTTTTAGCCTCGGCTAAACGAATGTCTATCACTGTATGTTGGCCTGCTTTGGCTTGGTGTTTGCGCTTATCCAGAATCCAAACGAATGAAAATGTTTTCGTGGAAATGAACCGTGGGTGGATGGCGTACCGTGAGCTGAAGGTGCTTTGACTATTGGAAATCGATCTCTTTTGAAGTTTTCCACACCTAAGATCTCAAAGATTCATTTTTGATAGTTTCAGTCACTGAAATTATGTTCATCAGGATTCCAATTGCGTCTGTAAATATAGTGTTGTGTGTGTAGTGAAAACATACAACATATATTCAAATGATAACACGTATCATGTATTCAACTAACGAGCTAATGAAACGGCAGTACCGGTAACTTACCCCAAATTACGGTACTAGAGTCAAACTCAAGGTGCACGGTCGCATATGTTTCGGAATGCTCGTCAGTCCGAAAGAGGATGCACCGGAGCTCGGAAGGTGGCCTGTTCGAGCAGCAGGATCATCACGACAGATATCTGCCAGCCAGCCAGCCAGCCCAGATTTGCTTGAAAGTTGTGAGCTCCATCACAAACGGGTAGACGCTTGGGTAGACGTATAAGCTGAAGTGCAATGCTCTCCAATGCAGCAGCATCAGGCTCACGAGTTGCATTGCGCTGTTGGGCTTTTGAGAGAAAAATCAATGGCCACTAGACGGGAGGCAGGATGAAAAGATTGAATGGTGGATGTTGAAGAATTGACAGTTAAAATGATGATATCAAACATTGATGAATTATTCAGAAAGATGACTGCGTAGGATGTTTTGGTTGAATTAGTTCAAATCGAATACTACTACAAGGGTTTTAACTGTAAATTAAGGTGAAATAAAACGATTTTGATTCGTTTTTGGAAAAGTCTGAGACAACTTATTGAATTGACCATCGCGGGGGAGGGGGCGTTGTATTACGTACTGATTCGCTCCGATCCCGCCCCACGTGTTACTGTCCTGGCTCGGTCCTTGTTGGTCGACCGAAGTTTTGTCACAATCCCGGTTTCGGCACGCAACCCAGTTACTTGCACTCATGTACCGTCAAAAACTTCTCACAAGCACTGTCTCGAGTCTCCGAACCGGTCTTCGTTTCGTGGTAACCCGACTAGAAAATTATATCAAGTTTGTATCATATTGTGTTATGATGTTATAATATTTTTCTCTAACTTATTATGTTATAAACTAGCTGCAGGATGATGTTAAAATAACTAAAATTGTAACATAAATTACACTGGTCTAATCAAGATTATAACCTATTTTGTAATAATCATATCAAAATTATAACAAAATGTGATATGAATTTTAACCTCTGGATTGCTGGATTCTATCATAATTTGATATAATGTTGTTACATTATTTCCCAAATGTCGAAGATTCATAACTAATTAATAATACAATGAGTTATGATACAACTTTTATAACATAAGGTGATATGATTGAGTTATAGTGTTTTGAAAATACCAAGGATGTTGAACATGATTATATCACAATGAGTTATAAATATCATGATTTGTTAGGATTATGTTATATTTTTGTTACAATTTTCTAGTCGGGAACGCACATCTGCGTTCCCGCACGATCTCTCGGTGACTCCACGATCATCCATCGGCCAGAAATGTCAAACGATTTTCGATCCTAATCCTCCTCTTTCTCAGCATTTCCGCCCACATCGCCTCCCTCTTCTGGCGGCTGTCTAAATTCACCACTGCTTTAACCTGAACAGGTGGCATTACGTCGACACGATTGTCACCCACTCATTTGGAGTGACTGTTAAGCTAGCTAGACAATTATATATCCCTTCATCCCCTTTTCTTCTTTATGGCTCTACGTCCCCACTGGGACTTGGCCTGCCTCGCTTCAACTTAGTGTTCTTTGAGCACTTCCACAGTTATTAATTGAAGGGCTTTCTTTGCATGCCATTGCATGAATTTGTATATTGTGAGGCAAGCACAATGACACACCATGCCCAGGGAATCGATAAAATTCAACCGGAACGAGAATCGAACTGCCGTCTCCGGATTGGTGATCCATAGCCTTAACCACTAGGCTAACTGGAGACCCCCACCATAATCAAAACCAAGTTACCGTTCGATAACACTCCTTTGGAAATTCGCTGGTGATCCGTATTTAGATGCAACAAAAAGCCTATCTATTTTTTTAACTCTCCCACTCTGATTAGCTCTAACTCGCGCCAGAGCAAGATTCCATGTAGAAATCCTGGGAGGAATCCCTGGCAATCATAGAATAAATCCATGAAGTAATCCTTAAAAAAAACCCAGATTAATCCACCTAGTGGCGATAGTGCCTTTCTCGTCGAATATGTACTCAAGAGCCATAAACCAAAGTGTTCCTGAATTCTGAGAATACTCGAGAACGGAACAAATCTCATTTTCTCCTTTTGTTACAGTGCTCGTTGACTTATCAATGGGGGAGTAGAGTTGATAAATAATTAATGTATTTGATGAAAAAATACACAAACAATGAGCAAATCCGCTTAACTCATCGGTTTTGGTAATAAATTTTCTAGAGGACTCTAATTTCACTTTAAAATTTAAAAATTTTTTGGTTAAGGGGGATTAGGGGCATAATGGACACCTTAAGCAAATGAGTACGTGAGGCTTGTATAACAGAGGAAAACTTAACATATTATCAGTTGGCTTACAACTTTAGTTGGTTTCCTGCGTATTTCAATAATTTATAGCAGGTAGAATGTATTTATTGTGAGGAAATAATGAATGGTAAATCGTGTGTTTTTAGGGCTGGCAGAGAAGGTACGGGGCAAAATGGACACCCATCGGGGCATAATGGACACCCCTGCATATTTTATGCCATTTCTTTGATTACAAAATAAACTTAAGGCTAAAATAATCCAATTGATTTTTTTTTCCAAACACTCTTAAGCGCCTAACAGTATGCAATGCGCGTACATCCATTCATAATTGCCAGTGTTCATTTCGCCCCAAATCGACTACAACATTGAAATTTCTATTTTGAGTAAATTCTAATCACAAATAAAATACTTCATCCATTGCTAAATCTACGTATACATGCAGATAAGGTAGCAATTCACTTGTTTTTATGGTAGACACACTCAAACACTCGTAATACCTAATTTGTTGCTGCGTTGAAATTATAAGAATTGCACCATATGAAAAACATATTTCAATTTCAATGATGATGCCTCAGACACGAATGCCACTTAAGGGGCTGTCCATAAACCACGTGGTCATATTTTTGGGACTTCTCGACCCCCCCCCCCCCCCCCCGCGTGGTCTTTAGTCCATACAAAAAATTTTATTCGTCCATACAAAATGCTCATTGCCCGAACCCCACCCCCCCCCCCTCATGACCACGTGGTTTATGGACAGCCCCTAAGTGGTAAAGTGTCTTAAATATATAGTAATAATAATAATAATTTCAATGATATTTAGGTTATTTTGGAGGCACATGAATGGTACTTTTGGAAAAATAGAACGATGACTTGTTCCTTTATACTTATGCATTAAAAGTTTAGCATAAAAGTCAACGGTTTAGCATAAAACACAAAGGTTTCGACAAAAATAGGGGTGTCCATTATGCCCCGATCTCCCCTATTTATTTGTGCCCTTCCTCAAAATGATGAATTACGGATAAATATTTTCTATCGTTTTTCGCATTTACACGAAAGAGTGAAAAGTCGCTGGTAGTAAGCTCGCTGGTCGAGAAAAAATCCGGGCGCCGACAAGTGAGTCGTGTTCAGTGTATTTCTGTGTGGAATAGACTAAAGGTTTCTGCTCCCTAGTGGAGTGAAGACGCGCGATAGAATTTTCTTTTTGGCTAGTTTTTGCGTCGAAAAGTGGTCGGTTGTTAACGGCGGTTTGTGTATATTGATTCTTTATCAAATCATATCACCAACCCTAGGTGACTCCTGGACTGACAATGTACCTTACCCTACTAACAAAAAAATCCCTCCTGAGACAAACGTGGAGATGCAGCGATTCGCGGTCTTTATAACAACGTTTGTCTTACTAACATTCCCTCCCATCCTCGATGACCGTAAGGACGTGGCCGGCGCCGTTATTGACCTTACAAAAGTTGAGAGCTCTCGAACTGTGTACATTGAGAATAGTAAGCTAGTCCCAAGCCCTATTCATTGGTTCCTTGTGCAATTTCGATTGCTCTGGTCAATCACGGAGTAGCAACTACGAATTGTGCGGTCATCTATGCTCACGCTCATTCCTCAAAATGATGAATAACGAATAAAATTTCCAAGGGGGACCCCTCATGACTTAAGAGAAAATCGAAATTTGTGTCAGCCTTATTCAGAAAAGCAACATTATAAAAACAACATTATTATATCAAAGCCATAATCGAATTTGGAAACTTATTGATGGCTCATATTCCGAAGTTATGTATTATATTAAACGTATAAACAGAGCTGAAAAATATCAAACCTCTCAGTTGACTGCTTGACAAACTTCACTAGCACTGGATGCCGATCATTATCAAGATGTTTCGGCAAATTTTTCTCTGCACACTTTAGCCTTTATTTTATTATCATTGGTTATAAGATTTATGTAAAATTTGACAAAAAAGTGCAAGTTAGTGAAATTTCTCATAATAAAACCCATTTAAATTTCAACCGTGTTACAGAGCGCGAGGGCTTAACCAGTTGCATCAAAATTGTGCGTAGTAATTTCAACCACAAAAGGGGATTGATGCTATAAAATTTAAATTTTCCCATACAACGTTGATTCATCCTACTGTATAATTACGTCTCAGGAATCTAAAATGGTGTGATTTGACAAGATCGCTTTAATTTTTATTAAGATTTTGTTTTTTTACGCATATTTATCGCTTGCATTTATTTTGTTCACCTTCGTAATATCAGCGATGCATCCAATCCTGATTCTACAACACTGCTGGTAATCTTAGGTGTGGTCAGAGACTATTTTCTTGCTGCCCGTTTATCTGGTTATCCAACATTTTTGATGATTTGATGTTTCATGTGCATGGGTTTGCATGGCACTTTTTTAACTGGCCACTTCCGGCGGGACACCTGGTACCGGTTCCGAAACACAACCGGTTCAGATATGTTATTTGTGGATTGATTGATAATTATCGGTGACAAATATCGGAAACAGCTTATTAAGCGTTACGACTTTCGACCTACTATTCTTCGGTCATCGTCAGACGCATTCAGTTGGATTCACCTCTTCAACTTCGTCAGTTTATTATACATAAGCGGTTCAGATATGGTCTGAAACTATTTTCCTGCTTACCGTTTATCTGATTATCTTTTTTTTTAGTTTTTATTAATGTGTATTTTAACTTAAATGCTAATTCTTCACTCATCTGGTTATCGAACAAGCAGCTATTTGGTACGTCACGTTTATAGGTTTGGTTCAGTTTTTTAATTGGTCACTTCCGACGGGATACCTGGAACCGGTTCCGGAACACAACCGGTTCAAATACGGTATGAAACTATTTTCCTGCTAACCATTCATCTGGTTATAGAAAAAGCCACTCTTTGATGTGTCGCATGCATGGGTTTGGTTCACTGTTTTAATTGGCCACTTCCGGCGGGACACCTGGAACCGGTTTCGGAACACAACCGGTTCATATACTGCATGAAACTATTTTCCTGGTTACCGTTCATCTGGTTATCGAAAAAGCAGCTCTTTGATGCGTCGCATGTATGGGTTTGGTTCAATTTTTTTATTGGCAACTTCCGACAGGACACCCGGGGCCGGTTCCGGCACACTACCGGTTCAAATATGGTCTGAAACTACTTTCCTGCTCACCATTCAACTGGTTATCAAAAAAGCCGCTCTTTGATGTGTCGCATGCATGGGTTATGTTCACTTTTACATTTGGCCACTTCCGGCAGGACACCCGGAACCGGTTCCGGAACACTACCGGTTCAGATATAGTCTGCGATTATTTTCCTACTTCCCGTTCATCAGATAATCGAAAATGCCGTGGTTTGATGGGTCGCATGCATGGGTTTGTTGCATTTTCATATCTGGCCCCTTCCTGGGGTACCGATCCGGAACACCTAAATGGCCATAACTCCGGAACGGCTGGACCGATCCGAACCATTTTCAATAGGAAACAATGGGACCAGATTCCGCGTCGAATGAATTGTCGGTCGTTAAAATCGGTTGATGTTTACTATCTAAAAATGAGGTGACCTTTTTTGTACACATACACACACACACACATACATACACACACACACACATACATACACACACACACACACACACATACATACACACAGACATCATCTCAACTCGTCGAGCTGAGTCGATTGGTATATAACACTTGACCCCTCCGGGGGCTCTATCAAATTTTCGTTTTTGGAGTGAACATATAGCCTTTCGGTACACCTTGGTGTACGAGAAAGGCAAAACACGGAAGGAATCCCGGCGTGAGAATCCCTGAAAGAATAATAATTGAACAAATTCAGGAAGCAATTATTGAAAATTTCTTTTGAGGAATTCTAAATCAACGGTAAGAGTTTTGAAGGGATCCCAACCAAATTTCCGGCACAAATGCCTGAAAAAAATCTCGTTAAGATTCCCTGCATGAACCTTCGAAAGAATACCAGAAGGAATCCCTAAAGAAATCCTAGTAGTAAACCCTAGAATAATCCCATACAAAATCCCAGAAGGACGATTTTCGAAACCGATCCCAGCAGAAATCCCTAAAGGATTCCCCAAAGAAATGCTGAGAAGAATATCTGGAAGAATCCTGTGGGGAAACTCGGGCGGAAACTCTACATGAATCCCTGAAAGAATCACAGAAGGTAACCCGGAGGAAATTGCTGGAGCAATCCCGGGAAGAATCTTTCAAGGAACTTCAGCAGGTTTCCAGGTACGTAAACATGAAAGAATTCCAATTCAGGTTTCTGAACATTTCTCGGAGGGAATTTTTGAAAGAATACCAGGAGGATTTCATGAAATAAATCCGCAGGGATCCATAAAGAAATGCTGGTTTAAATACATGCAGGAGTCCTGATGAAATCCTTAGGAATCACGGCAGGAATCCTGGTTGGAAGCTGAGTAGCCATCCTAGAAAGAATCATAGAAAAAATTCGTAAGGCATTATTGAAAAAAAAATCCTGAAAACTGGATAACAATTATCGAAGGAATCCCGTAAAGAAACTTTCCAGGATTGCATGAAGAAATCTTAGCGGAAATCTGAATCACTGAAGTAATCCCAGCAGGAACCTCTAAAAGGATCGAATTGTGGAAAGGTTCAACAAATTGGCAGAATCATCCTTTCAATGTTGGCTTTTCGGTCAGGATAAATTATAAGCGTGTCGAATCGTCGGATGAATAATATCACCCTGCTTATCATTTATCCTGACCGACAAGCCAACCTTGGAGGGATAACTCTAATCTTCTAAAGGAAGAGAGTGTTTCGGCTTTGACAGTCAACAAACTTGACTGTCAAAGCCGAAACACTCTCTTAGCACACTAACTCCAGTCGAAACCAATCCGATACTTCTAAAGGAATACCTTATGGAATCCCAGAAGGAATTCCAGCTGAAATCTCTAAAGAAAGGGATGACCACTAGAATACGCTGAAGAATCCTTTTAGGTTTTACTAAAGCAATCCCTGCAGAAATCCCTAACAGGATTCCAAGAGGAATTCCAAAATTCAGGAAGAAAACATCTGGAGGAATTCAGGGAGGAATCCTGGGAAGAGACTATTCCTCTCGAGACGTCTGAAGAAATCCCAGAAAGAATTCCTGAAGGTATCGCGAGAAAATCTTACCTTTTAGCATCTTATCTTATTTCTTAAGCTTTATCTGTACCGTCGTTCGGGGTGACATTGGGCCTAGAGGGTAACATTGATTCATCAATCCCACGGATTCATCATAAGTCAGAGAATCCGACGGTGGATGCAAACTATCTTAGAATTATGTATTCTAGTAGTCTAGCACACAATATGCATTCCCGTCGTATTCTAAACGTACGGAATAGTGGCCCAATGTCACACCACTTTGGCCCAATGACAGCCCGCACGACGGTACTTTGATTTTCTAACCTATCTCCCACTCTTCCCTTTACCTTAACGTTTTCTCTATCCTCTACCCTAACCTTTCACCTTAACCTCTAAACTATTCCCCATCCTATCGCCTACCCTTGCTCTCCAGCCTAACCCTCCAGCCTACCCTTAATGCTAACCTGCCATTTTGTCTACCCTTTACACTACTCTCTACCGTCTACTCAATATTCTACCCACTACCATAACCCTGCACTCTATTCTCTAGTCAAACTCTTCACCCTAGCACTCTATTATACCATTTACCCCACCCTCTGCTTTATTGTTTAGCCAACCCTCATCTTAGCATCTTCCCTAACCCTCTACTGTCTATTCTCTATCCTAACCCTCCATTCTCCCGTCCACCCACTCTACGCTACGCTATACTCTAACCCTCTTCCTTCAGGTACCGGAAGGTCGGCTCTAGAGGCACATTCTCCTCCTCTCTTACCCTTCACCATCCAAACTCTACCCTACCGTCTACTTTACCCTCCACCCTACTGACTACCCACCCAATTGTTTATACCCTACCTTTTTTCCACCCTCCACCTTACCATCTGCCCTACCGTCTACCCTTATCCTATACCCTACTCTCAAGCCTAACCCTCTATCCTAACCCTCATCCCTAATCCTCTACCCTACTGTCTTCTCTAATTTTTACCCTACTCCCTACCCTAACCTCTACCCTAACCCTCAACGCAACCCACTACTCTGCTCTTCAGCCTAACCCTCTGCGTTACCGCCTACCCTGCTGTTTACCCTCTCTCCTACCCTCTGCTCAACTCTTCAGCCTAACTTTCTACCCTAGTGTCCACCCTACCCTATATACCCTATCAGTAGGTTGACTCAAGAAGCACGTTCTCCTCTGGAGCCACCCCATACCCTAACTCTCTACTCTACTATCTACCTGTCATCTACCCTAACCCTCAACTCTACCGTCTACCCCAACACTTCACCCTACCCTCTACCCTATTCTCTACCCAAGCAGCACCTGCAACATCATCCAAAATGTGGCTTTCTATGCTGTGGTCCATACGAGTTGCACTGAAAGCATACGCCACTTCCATATTGTCAATTGAGTGGCATTTAAACACCGAATTACGTAAAGTTTAGGCTTTGTTTCATATAAATCACCAAAATACCTCGTGTTTGACACCAATTCGCGGAAGCGGAGCTTACATATCCCTCACAAGCAGGGATGCCAGATATTTTTTTGAAAAATCTGTATCACATTTTCCAAAAATCTGCATCCCATACAAAATTTGGGAGAAAAATCTGTTTCCCGTACAAAAATAAAATAGCCACTTTATCTCAAAAATCCGTATTTCATATAAAACGAAATCTGTACGGATGCTCAAAAATCTGTTTAATACAGATAAATCTGTATATATGGCATCCCTGCTCACAAGTGATAAAACACTCAGCTTGCATTAAATGTGCTATGTTACAGTCAAGCAACACCTAACTCTGGTTTGTTTGTTCAGATTATGTTCCTGATGTGTTGTGAAAAACTTGCGCGTCTTTTCATTTGACAGTTCTCTAACTTCTGACAAAGAAGGTGCAATGAAGTAACAAGTAACTTCAGTAGCTTTTACGGTGTGATGAGCAGCAATTCTCTCGCAGAGCGTTTGGTGTAGTATGTAAGGTGAGCAACTAATACTCCTGGTGTCCATGGTTCGAGTCGGGACAAAATCTTTTTTCCATTTTAATTCATCCCCTTTTATTCAAATTGCATAACGATTCAGAATCTGCGCTTTTTGGGTTTCAAAGAAGAAGCAATTGTGTTCTATCGTCTATAATACGGACAGTGAATAAATTGCACAAAGATTGTTGTAACTGGTTTTGAAACAATTCGTACCCTATCGTACGAAACCCTTCAAAGTACAGTATTTTGTGAAAGGAATTAAACATATTTTGAGTCAAACTGTAGATTTTTCTGTGCTATCTGTAGATAGTATGAAGAAATAAATGTGAAATATATTTTGCTCTATCAGTGTGATGTCTCCTAGGAAATCGGTTATTTTCAAAGATATTTGGAAAGAAAAAAAAATAAAAATTGGTTGATATACAATCAAGTTAACCCTTTTGAGCCGAAGGGGTCATATATGACCCCAACATAGAAACGAATAGAAATTCACCCATATGATAAAAAAGAATACATACTGTCTACGGCAAAGTTGTTGCAAATTGAGTCCTCTATTAGGAAAAATGGGAATATTTGTATTTGGGACTTCATTAATAACCTAGAGCCATTAAATTTGGAAAAACGAAATAATTCGCATACCAGTGGCCGAATTGCGGCGCAAAATCTCTTCAAAGAGAAGACATTTTCTTCCATTGTTCACCAGCAAGAAAATTTTCTTTTCTTCGAAGAAAAAGCGCGCCGGAATTCGTCAACAGTTTTTCGCAAAGCAGAACTTGGATGTTGGTTACGTTTATATGTATTCATTTAGCCTTCGTCAAGGTGTTCCAAACTTTCCTATAGTGAAGTTCTTTAAATCTACAAGCACAATTTTATGTATTTTCGCCACAAATAACAGCATTGTATAACCTACTGGGATCCGTGAAGCTCTTGACATCTACAATGTCATCCAGGTCAACCAAACTACCTTGGAGTTCAGAACTTCAGGTTCACACTCGTAACAGTAGCCATATCTGTTATACTGAGTAACGTTGTAGAATCAATCGCAGTTGCTGGAGCAGTATGAGGTCTACTAGCTTATTATAAACCTTTGGGACATTCAGGGTTGTCCAAACTGTTCTGTAATGAAGTCCCGCCAAATCTACAAGAAGAACTTAATGTGTTTTCGGCCATAAATAATAGTATTGCATAATCTGCTGGGATCCGCGAAGCTCTTGAAATCTCAAATGTCATTTAGAGACACTACAGGGATATTCCAGATCAGCCAAACTACCTTGGAGTTCAGGACTTCAGGTCTACACTCGTAACAGTATCTTTATCTGACATACTGAGTAACGCTGCATAATCAACCGCAGTTATTGGATTAATCTGAAATCTACTGTTTTATTATAAACCTTTGAGGCATTCAGGTTCGTCCAAACTGTTTTATAATGAAGTCCTTCAAATCTACAAGAAAAACTTTATGTGGTTTCACCATGAATAACAGCATAACATAATCTGCTGAGGTCCGTGAAGCTTTTAAAATTTCAAATGTCATTTAGAGACACTATGAGAATGTTACAAGTCAGCCAAACTATCTTTGGTTTCAGAACTTCAGGTCTACACTCGTAACATCAGATATATCTAACATACTGAGTAACGTTTCATAATAAATCGCGGTGACTGGACCAACCTGAAGTCTACTTTATATTTTTATAAGCCTTTGGGACATTCAGGGTCGTCCAAACTATCCTGAAGTTTAGCTCTTGATAGTAACAGTAGTTATTCTCACAATGCGCATATAACTGTAATCTGTAATCCCCCTGGCATATCAT
Source organism: Aedes albopictus (assembly GCF_035046485.1). Lineage (NCBI taxonomy): Eukaryota > Metazoa > Arthropoda > Insecta > Diptera > Culicidae > Aedes > Aedes albopictus. The sequence continues at coordinate 32,821 of NW_026916647.1, forward strand.
GAGTCATTTCAAGATAGTTTTGAGATAATCCAGATCAACAACACTACTCCGGAGACCATAGCTTCAGGTATACACTTGTGATGATAGTTTTTGCCACTGCGTTACATTATCCACTATACTTACCAAAGTAGTTAGAGGAACAAGAAGCGTTGTTACATATATATTTTTGGGATATTATAGGCTTCCTTACTGTTATAAAGCTTAATTGATAAAAACAACCACTGCAACTTTCAGAAGATTTACTACACCCGTAGACTAGACTTCAGGATCTCAACTCAAGAACAGTTTGGATGAGCTAGGATATCCTGACTGAGCTGATACTGTCTATTAACCTTTCAGAAGACTTACTGGACATGATAGATAACAAATCGTAGCTTTGTATAACCAAAGAAGTTACCGTTACACCGGTAGACTTTAGGATCTAAACTAATGAACAGTGTGGATTACCTAAGATATCCCGATTGATCTGATATTGTCTATTAACCTTTCAAAAAACTTATTGGACATGAGAAATTACAAATCGTATATAACGCTTCTATTATAACGCTCTGTGTATAATAGAAGAAGTTACCGTCACACTCGTAGACTTTAGGACTTAAATTCAAGAACAGTTTGGATGAACTAGGATATCTTGACTGATCTGATGTTGTCTATTAGCCTTTCAGAAGACTAACTGGATATGATAGATTACAAAATGTAGCTCTGTATAATGAAAGAAGTTAACATTACACTCGCCTATGGGACTTTAAGAACAAACTCAAGAACAGTCTGGATGACCTAGGATATCTCGACTGATCAGAAATTGTCTATAAACCTTACAGAAGACTTGCTGAACATGAGAAATGACAAATCGTAGCTCTGTATAATGAAAGAAATTAACATTACACCCGTCCATAGACTTTCAGAACTCAAGAACAGTTTGGATGACCTAGGGTATCCCGACTGATCTGATATTGTCCATTAACCTTTCAGAACACTTACTTGTAACGATATAGATATCATGCGACGAATGCTTTATAATTAAGCCCTTCATGCAGCCGACGCGCTACCTATCGGTGGGTGTAGAGACTGTTGAGCTTTTTAAAATTCAAGCTACACAACGAGTTACCACCAAGATCTCATTTAAAATTTTTTGGCTGGGACAACATCTCACTCTTGGCTGCAAATATTGTGTGTTCCGAGTTTGTTTTTTACGAATTCTTCAAATTCCACAATAGGCCAGCAGCGTAAGAGAAACCCATAGGAAAAAATGAGATGGAATGATAAGCCAATTGCGTTCATACAAAGATGTGGATGTAGTCTTTGTAAAGCGGGATTTGTACGGTCGAGTAGATGGAAATTGTAAGAGCAAATCATTTCTAGTGGAACCTTTGACTCGATTAGTCCAAAAAAGTGGAGGCAGTGCTCTGAATATTAAGCCTCAGTTTAGCTAGTTCACATGTGCCTAGTAAATAGTGTTTGCTAGTGAGTTTATTTAACTTGACCCTTTCTGAGGAATTAAAGGCACTAATTTCCAATTATTTGAATTAGGCTTTAGGAGAAAAAGTGATATTTCCACGCTAAATACCCTAGGAAGGCTGAGGAATAATATAGCCTCATAGGAATAGGTAAGCGGTGATTATTTGAAATTACGGGTTCTGATCGCTAATTAGTACAATTTGCACTACGTTGTACAGAAAACCCACTGTCCAACGTGGGTGTTTAGGTGGAGTGGACCGATCGCCAGTTTTGACCGCGTGGTGCCAACTTCGGAGGGATTCCGGTTGGATGGACCAATATAGCACTCACGGGGCGATTTGTAGCAATTTCCACCCTTGTCGACCGCCCACCAACCCTTCTGGGGGCCATTCGTATTAGAACGTTACTCTTAGAAGTCAGGACGCGCTCCCGATCGCTGACGCCAGCGGTAACAGTGACATTCCGTAACACTCCGTTCAACTACGTCGCCCAAGAACGCTACGTTGCACGCTACGTCACACTGAGTCAGTGACGTCACCTATGTAACGCGCGCTGACGACATCGGCTGCCCGACTACTCGAACAACGGGATTGTGCCGCGCCCTTATGTAGGCAACCCGCGCGTATGCGCGAACAGCGAGGACGCCGAGGACGACGCCGCTGCCCGGTTTGAACGCTGAAACCACCCGATGAGATCTCCACCCACCGCATGGAAAGTATCGCCGCTTCGAAATTAAGGTCAGACCCTACCATTTTTTTAGTAAACCCTAGAAATAAGAAGCCATTGTTAAAAGCTCGTTGAGTACAGACAAGAAGTAGAAAAAGTTGACGTCAACCAAGATCAGGATAGACTAGTCAAATTGATCAATACACGAATGATATGTTGCGCAATGAATTACTGATCTTGATTAGTTGAGTTGACGATTCCATCTTGAGATTATTTGATTCGGTATCGTGGTAGTTTACCGCTTTTAATTGGTTTGCATTTCCTTTCATTCGGGTTTGAATTCGCCGTTGAAGAATTTTGGGATTGTTTGTCACATGTTTGGGAAAGCTTAAATGATTTTGGGTGTTTGAAACTCCTATCAACCCGCCCTAGATTGAGTCTCTGCCGCGCAAATCAAAAACGCCTCAGCAGCCTCTCCCCTCGAGAGTGGCGCTTAAGCTGCTGTGGTCGCGAGGACTAAAGCATTCGTTACATACTGAACATGAGAAATTGCAAATCGTAGCTTTGTATAATAAAAAAAACAATACCGTTACACCCACAGACTTAAGGATCTAAACTCAAGAATAGTTTGGATAACCTAGGATATCCCGACTGATCTGATATTGTCCATTAACCTGTCAGAACACTTAATGAACATGAGAAATTGCATATCGTAGCTTTGTATAATGAAATAAATTACCGTTACACCCATAGACTTAAGGATCTTAACTCAAAAATAGTTTGGATGACCTAGGATATCCCGACTGATCTGATATTGTCTATTTACCTTTCAGAAGACTTACTGGATATGATAGATTACAAAATGTAGCTCTGTATAATGAAAGAAGTTACCATTACACCCGTCCGTAGGCTTTAGGAACAAACTTAAGAATAGTTTGAATGACCTAGGATATCCAGGAAAAATATTTTGCATAATATTCTACCGTTTTTATGCTATTGACCACCAAAACTACAGAAAAAAGTAAGAAAAAACTCCATAATAGTCACTTGGAAAAATTCTGGCTTCAAAGAGTAAAAGCATACCGTAATTTGCAACTTATATATGGGTTCTAAAATTAAAAAAAAAACTTATTGGTTTTTGAATTGTATATGGAAGCGCACCTTTTTCTAAGTTACAATGTTTTTTTTTCGATTTTTTGAATAAATCGTTAAATCTTGAATTTAACTTAATGATATTCTGGTTGGCAATGACATTCCATTTTGTTGGGTCAACTTTAAGGACCCGTCGCTTTCCAAGGGGCTGACCGGATGAAATGAATGATGATTTTTCATCAAATTGTACTTTAAACTGGTTTCCATCAATTTTTATCATATACTAGTGAGCTGGAAAAAAAAATTGAAATCCCAGACTTGATGTCAATGGCGACCTGATTTCAGCGAGAATTATCTTTGTGCGGACACCATGCCGGAACTTTAGCGGAATCTCTGGAAAAAAAAACTATGGTGGCTCCGTAGAGGATCTTTTCTTAAATACCTATTGAAAGTGTTTGTGGAGTTTTCTTTGAATCTTTGGTTTTCTAAATGATTTTATGAAGTAATTCTGGTGATCTGGGACTTTTGGTGAATAAACGATATATCTAGAACTTTTGGAAAAAAAATGTGAAATTTAATACAAACTGTATAAACTTTTATGGTGATAGTTTTTTGTAACATTTTTAAAAATTGGTGGTGGGTTCAATTAGGACCAGCATCTCTTGAAGGAGCTACTGGTGAAATTTATGTCATCGAATTTTCTCTAAGAGGTTCCTTATGAATAAGCCTCTATTTACAAGATTCAACGGATCCTTCGAGTTGTCCATCGAGAATTGGTGGTTTGTCCACTTCAACGCAATACTGTCAAATCGGTCAAACAAGGATTGACGCAAGTCTCCTTAATTATAAACAGCCTTTAAAACCGCCATAAATCCACAAATATTTGTCATTTATTTTTAATTGACTATGACAAACTTTTAGATTGTTTTCAATTTGGAAGATTTCTAAGTATGCTATGCATCAAAAAAACGACCAAAACGATCACGATCAAAACGATCAAATCTGACTATACATGTCAATGGTTGCTACTCCGTGATTGATCTGAGCTGGTACCAATTGCACTGAGATCCAAATGAATAAGGTCTGGGACACTCCACTTATTCTCAAAGTGCAATTCTAGCAGCTCATACATTTTGGATCAATAACGGCGCCGGCCACGTCCTTATAGACAGTTGGGAAGGGAAAGGAATGTTAGAGCGTGCTGGTTGTTGCTACTAAAGACCGAGATCACCTCTGCATCCCCACAACCAGCACGGACTGGGGTATTTGTTAGACGGAAAGGCGCCGTCCACAAATTACGTAACGCTCTAGGGGGAGGGGGGAGTATGGCCGAGCGTTACGGCCCATACAAAAAATTTCGGGTTCTCATACAAAAAAGCGTTACGGAGGGGGGAGGGGGGTCGAAAAATGTCGATTTTAGCGTTACGTAATAAATGGATATCGCCAAAGGATGGGAGATCTGGGAGTCACCGTTGGGTCGGTGATGCGGTCCATGGATAGGGTTTTTTTTATAGAGTTTGTAAGGTGATAGATAGATTGTGTGGTGAATGAGGTGAATAACTTGTAGGCGTTATATACACTGTGCTGTGAGTGGAAATTAGAAAGGAGGCAAACGACTTTTTTCCAATTCGTTTCTGGTTCTAGCGATGGCTATGAACATATGAATATACATGAGTTGTATATATAGAGAAGAGAGAGAGAGAGAGAGAGAGAGAGAGAGAGGAAGTGGATAGAAAGATACAAAGTAGGATGAAAAGGGACGGGCCAGGGATTGAACCCATGACCTTCTGCATACGAATCAGAAGCGGTAGCCACTAGACCACCAAGCCTTACCTTACCTTACCGGTCAGGCTAAGACCGGGGTGGCCTCTGCTGTACATAGTAGCCGCCTCCATTCTACTCGGTCCATGGCTGTTTGTCTCCAGTTCCGCACTCTGCGTAGGGTCCGCAGATCGTCCTCCACTTGGTCGACCCACCTAGCTCGCTGCGCACCACGTCTTCTTGTACCGGTCGGATGACTCTCGAGAACCATTTTAGTCGGGTTGCTATCCGACATCCTGATGACGTGACCCGCCCACCGTAGCCTCCCGATTTTCGCGGTATGGACGATGGTTGGTTCTCTCAGCAGCTGATGCAGCTCGTGGTTCATTCGCCTTCTCCAAGTCCCGTCTTCCATCTGCACTCCGCCGTAGATGGTACGCAACACCTTCCGTTCGAAAACTCCAAGGGCGCGTTGGTCCTCTGCACGTAGGGTCCATGTTTCGTGCCCATAGAGGACGACCGGTCTAATCAACGTTTTGTAGATGGTTAACTTCGTGTTACGGCGAACATTATTCGATCGTAGAGTTCTGCGGAGTCCAAAGTAGGCACGATTTCCTGCCACAATGCGCCTCTGAATTTCTCTGCTGGTGTCGTTGTCGTCGGTCACCAGTGAGCCCAAGTACACGAATTCTTCAACCGCCTCGATTTCATCACCGTCGATGTGAATTCGGGGTGGCGGGCGCGGTGATTCCTCCCTGGAGCCCTTTGCCATCATGTACTTTGTCTTCGACACATTAATGACTAATCCGATTCGCCTGGCTTCACTCTTTAGTCGGATGTACGTTTCCGCCATCGTCTCAAATTTACGAGCAATAATATCAATATCATCGGCGAAACCAAGCAGCTGAACGGACTTCGTGAGAATCGTCCCACTCGTGTTTATCCCCGCTCTTCTTATTACACCCTCCAAAGCAATGTTGAACAGCAAGCACGAAAGACCATCACCTTGCCGTAACCCTCTGCGAGATTCGAAGGGACTCGAGAGTGTCCCTGATACTCGAACTACGCACATCACTCGATCCATCGTCGCCTTGATCAACCGTATCAGTTTATCCGGGAATCCGTATTCGTGCATAATCTGCCATAGCTGTTCTCGATCGATTGTATCATACGCCGATTTGAAATCGATGAACAAGTGATGTGTGGGCACGTTGTATTCGCGGCATTTCTGCAACACCTGGCGGATGGCGAACATCTGGTCCGTTGTAGCTCGTTCACCCATAAATCCAGCCTGATATTGCCCCACGAACTCTCTTGCAATCGGTGATAGACGGCGGCATAAAATTTGAGAGAGTATCTTGTAGGCAGCGCTCAGTAGTGTGATCGCGCGGTAGTTCCCGCAATCCAACTTGTCGCCCTTTTTGTAGATGGGACACACGATACCTTCCATCCATTCCTCCGGTAATACTTCCTCCTCCCAAATCTTGGTAATGACCCAGTGTATTGCTCTCACCAGTGCTTCTCCACCGTATTTTAGAAGCTCGCTTGCTAGTTGATCTGCTCCAGCGGCTTTGTTGTTTTTCAACCGGCCAACCTCCTCCTCAATCTCTTGAAGGTCAGGGGCCGGAAGTCTTTCGTCCTGTGCACATACTCCTAGATCTGTTACCACGCCACCTTCGGTGCTTGCAACGTCGCCATTGAGGTGCTCATCGTAATGCTGCCGCCACCTCTCGACCACCTCACACTCGCTCGTGAGAATATTCCCGTGATTATCTCGGCACATGTCGGCTTGTGGCACAAAGCCTCTGCGCGAGCGGTTCAGCTTCTCGTAGAACTTTCGTGTGTCCTTAGCGCGGTACAGCTCTTCCATCGCTTCGCGATCTCGTTCTTCCTGCTGGCGCTTCTTCATCCGGAAGACTGAGTTCTGCCTGTTCCGCGCCTGTTTGTAACGTGCCTCATTCGCTCTCGTACGGTGTTGCAGCATTCTTGCCCATGCTGCATTCTTCTCGTTTTTCAACTGTTCACATTCGCCGTCGTACCAGTCGTTTCTGTGATTCGGAGTCGCGAAGCACTAGCCGAGGTACTACCTATGGCGGATCGGATGTCCCTCCAGCCATCTTCAAGTGTAGCTGCGCCAAGCTACTCTTCCGTTGGTAGGGCCACTGCTAACTGCTGCGCGTAGTCTTGAGCCACTTCTACGTTACGAAGTTGCTCGATGTTGAGCCGTGGCGTTCGACTTCGACGCGTGGTGATAACTGTCGAAGGTTTTGAGCGCATGCATACAGCTACTAAGTAGTGATCCGAATCTATATTCGCACTGCGGTATGTGCGGACGTTGGTTATATCTGAGAAGAATTTACCGTCGATTAGAACGTGGTCGATTTGGTTTTCTGTTTGGTGGTCGGGTGATCTCCAGGTGGCTTTGTGGATATCTTTGCGGGAGAAGAAGGTGCTTCGGACTACCATACCACGGGAGGCTGCAAAGTTTACGCATCGCTGGCCGTTATCATTCGATACGGCGTGCAGGCTGTTTCGCCCGATTACCGGTCTGTACATTTCCTCCCTTCCTACCTGCGCGTTCATGTCGCCGACAACGATTTTCACGTCACGCGGCGAGCAACCATCGTATGTTTGCTCTAACTGCGCGTAGAACGCTTCTTTCTCGTCATCGGGTCTCCCTTCGTGTGGGCAGTGGACGTTAATGATGCTGTAGTTGAAGAAACGGCCCTTAACTCTCAACATGCACAACCTTGCGTTGATCGGCTGCCACCCGATCACACGTTGTCGCATCTTGCCCAACACTATAAAACCTGTTCCCAGTTCATTGGTGGTGCCACAGCTTTGGTAGAAGGTAGCCGCTCGATGCCCGCTTTTCCACACTTTCTGTCCAGTCCAACAAAGTTCCTGCAACGCCACGATGTCGAAGTTGCGGGAATGTAGTTCGTCGTAGATTATCCTGTCACATCCTGCGAAACCTAGTGACTTGCAATTCCATGTTCCAAGTTTCCAATCGTAGTCCTTATTTCGTCGCGTGGGTCTTTGCCGATTGTATCGAGTCGTATTTTCTCCTATGTTATTCGCAATGGGGATTTTTACGGGTGGCATATTGGGCCTACGCCAACACTCCTGTCTCGCCGGAGGGCCATCGTGCCAGTTCTGTTTAACGTCCCAACCAACACTGGGACGACCACGCTGATGGGGCTACCACCTTGGATCTAGCTGGGCGTGGTGCAGCGTTTCTTACTCAGCCGCTGGATGCCAGAACAGACGCTGTTTGAGCCGCACCTCCTTGGTGAACAGACACTCGGATCGTACCTCCTCAATCTAGCTGAAGTCAGAAGGACAACAGTGCCCAGGCTGCACTACCAGCTAAGCACACAACTCTTAGCTGGCGGTCTTTGTCATCGCTTGACCCGTGGAAGCATGAGGTAGGAACTTGTGAGGACCAGAGCTATATTGGACGCTCTCCTTATCGACTCACCGTTTCGCAGCCCAAACGCAGACCACCAAGCCCGTATGCATCAAAAAACGACCAGGTGAAAAATCCATTTCTTCTCCTCACTTTCTCCCCATCCAGAGCTGGGGAGCTCCTCCCCTCTCCGTGTCACCGGATATGAAAAGCACACTATTTATCGTCCCAGCTTAAGCCGTCATGATTTAACAGGCCACCACGAGTGGGAGCACATTAAGGAAGGCTCATGCTCCGCCAGCAGGCTTCTGAGTCCTGCGAACAACTATGTTGATGGCGACGACGACGACAACGACGACGACGCGGCGACGAAGACGACCGGAATGACCGGAATAATAAATATCGGGATAATACGCGCTGGCTGGTGACTGCTGGCTGCTAGCAGCCGGCTGAGATGTGAAAATATGCGGACTTATATTTACGGGTGGAAATTTTCCTTCATAATGTTGGGAAGGCGCCACAGGCCCGTCCAAAGTATACGTGGAAGGATCAAGTGGCACATCAAGTTAATGCTAGAACGTGGTGGGATACTTGATGCGGAGAAAGTTTGGTTGAGGATTTGTGGCTAAAGTTTGCAAAGGATCTAAGGGTATCTGGAAGAAAGTTCAAATTCCAATCAAAATCATGTCATTTTTACGGAGCTTAGTTATCTTTGAGCAAATCCACATGTATTGCGAGCTATTTAACTATGCCAATGTATGCAGCCATGCAGTATGCGTTAAAAATGTATTTGAAGAATAGGTCCAAAGATTTTTTTGTTATCATTTATTCTCATATATGTATCGTAATTTACACCTGTTTTTGTCCAAGGAATGCTGTTACAAATAATTAATCAATAAAATGAAAAGCTTGAGAGGCTGCAAGCTTTGAATGAACAACGCAAAGCCTTTCTGTGAGTTGTTACTGGTCCTTCTTAACCCTAAAAGGGATACCTTCATGGCCTCAGTTTCGTCACCTCGCTGAGTGTGTTCCATCAAAGACGAGCTCTGAACGGCGCCTGGGGTCCAATGGACCCCAGGTATCCCTTTTAGGGTTAATATAAGTCTAAACATATTCAAAAACTAAATTATTATGGCGCAAAAACTAACTCATCGCTTACATAACAGTGCAAATTCGGTAAACGATGTTCACAGCACAAACGAGAATAGGACTAAAGTTCTGCGAGCCGTAACACACGCCGCCGAATATTCACTCCAGCTAACGAACCCGCAGCAGCAGCAGCACCATCGTCGTTCGTGGCTAGTGTCGGAGGATATATGCAAAATTTGCGGTCATGTCACCGGAAATGAAAGCACTGTTCGTCCCTCCCGCTTGATGTTGATGGCACTGACTGGCGTTGGTGGCTGCGCACTACTACACTGTAAACGAGTTGCCGCTATTGTAGTACACAGCAAAAAAAAATGATTATGTACTCCGATAGGAATCGAACTCACTACTTGTAGCTTAGATGGACACTTCTTTACCTCCGAGCTAGGGAACCTGAACGTCTTCCTAAATCCGGTCGTTTTGACTGTGCTTCACAAACCGTTCTGTGCGGTCGTAATGTGTGCGCAATTTTTCGCTAAACGCCAAATGCAGCAGCTAGCGCAGCCCCTGGTGGCATGAATTCTGTTTTAAGTTAGGTAACGTATATACTACCAAACCATTTTCCGGCTAAACTGGAAAACTATAACCCAGCAGCGGAACCATCCAACATAACCTTCGCACAAGTTTCAACCAACAACGGACTGACTGACACAGAGTTTCAACAGCAACTATAACGACCGGACCCGGCGAGGACGACTGTTCGTTTCGGTTTTCCAGTGTGCAGCAATGTGCAGACAGGATTTGGTTTTTGTGTTCGCTGGACGAGGTTGCCCCTAAAACTTGTGTGTGCCACGCTGCTGGAGTTAATAATAATGTTGACATCGTTGTTCTCAATGTGTCCGTCCTCCGTCATTCGTTGGGTGAGGGATGTTTTTCTGGTTGATTCAAGCTTTTTTAATTCTTTTGTTTGACGTTATGAGTGGTGAGTGGTTACAATGGAGAGCACTTAAACATCCTTTGATTAGGGAAAGCCAAATTGAAAACAGGTTTTTTTAGGTGGTAAACTAAAACTGATTGCAGGTTCCTTTAGGCAAAGTGCCGAATAATAGAGTTTTACACCTAATCAGTGTTGGTAAAAACTCAAATTTTCAAATCTCATGGTTGAGTTGTTTCACGCGCGATTCTTGGCTCGCCAATATCACCGCCGAAAAAATCATGCATTAGTTAACTCGTGATTTCATTCATTGCTTTATTTCTTGGTGTTGTTATTATTTACATCAAAGTTTCTAGGATTGCGTGATAGAACAAAAGCATATCTTGCGTACAACAACATTGAATTGTCGTTCAAATTGATTTGAATTCGTTTTACAAGCAAATGAGATTTTGGCGCTTGACTCGTGAGAGCGAGATTTTGCATGAAAAACTTGCGCGTGAGAAAACGATTCAGAATCGCGTGCGAGTTTGCTCACGCAGGAGCGGCTCATGAGTGTGCTTTGAGTGTGAGTTTACCAACTGTACCTAATGCAGACATGTCCAAACACTGCACTGCACGAGGAGTCGATGCTCAAACACACCACCGTGGGAGCCAAGCCACCACCTAGCTCTCCGTGTTTCAGAACGAACACGCACCGTGTCTGGCTCAACACCGGTGTCGGTGGCAGTGCTCAGGCACTGGGCACGGTGTTTGACGCTTCGGGTAACACGGAGCCCGAGTGTTTCCGATTATGCAAAACACTCGTGCGAGTTTAAGCGCTCGGTGCCGTCCATTCTCCAGCACCAGTTGCAAATGCTGTTGGTCGACGACGAGAGTGAACTACTTGGCGGCTCCTTTTGTGTCTTTCTCGACCCTTCTGACTCAGTGGCTCTGATGCAGCCAAGCTACCACGCACTGTGGCCGAGCTCACTGCTTTGGTGTTTCAAACAATCGGAAACACTCGGCCTCCGTGTCCAACCAAAACTGAAACACGGCGCCGAAACTGAGGCTCGAGTAATAACACCGACACGAGTGTTTCGTCAGTCGCACTGCGTGTTCATCAGTGGAAGCAGAACGAAGGTGGTGATATGAACACACACGGTGGTGTGTTTACGGGCAAACACGCAACCGGTGCGGCACGGTTTGGTGTTTTACCCATGTCAGACCTAATGGGCTTATTTTCAGACGAATTGACAAACTGATTCAGAAACGTGCAGCGCTGTGTATTCAACAAGATCATGCTGGGGGTGACGCAATAAAGTTCGGCTCGTTCTAGGAACTTTCTGAAAATAGAATTTACTTGAGTTCCATTAGCATAGATTATCTTTGTGAAGACTTTCTAGGAGGAATGCCAGCGGAAATCGAAAAAAAAATCCATAGAAGATTTCCAGGAGAAACCGGCTATGGATTCTCGAGGAGAATTCAAGCCTAACTTCACCAAACACCGTATGTAACATATGTAAACAAAAAAGAGTTTTTCATATGAGACGCTGAATCTCGTTAAGGGCTACTTGTATCACTCATCTTTAGAAATGATTTGTGAAAAAAATATCCGGATTTTTCACGTTCCTAAAATGCTCAATGTATGAGTTGCTATGGGAACAGCGAACTTCCCCTTCGTTTTTCTCTGTTCGTGAATTTTGTTACGGTGTTTGGTAAAGTTAGGCTTGAATTCATGAAGAAACCCCGAAAGGGCTCCAGGAAAAATAATTTAAAGAATCACAGATGGATTCCTAGAAATAACCCGTGACAAAACCCTTAGAGGAAATCTGTAAAAAATCAATAAAAAAAAAAACGCTGAGGAAATCTCTTACGGAATCCTCAAATAAAACAGGAAAAATACCTGAAAGAACACCTTAAGGCAACCCGTGTGGAAAAAATGAAGGAATCCTGGGAAGAATTTATGAAAGAATTCATGAAAAAAATAAACCAAAGAAGAATACATGAAAGGATCCTGGGCAAACTCGACGAAATCCTTAAAAATCTTGGAGTAATCCTTGTAAAATCTCAAAAGGAATCGTTTTAAATATCCTTAACGTGCAACGCAGTTTGCTGAATTTGGTAAAGCAGTTTTCTCGTCCAAATTTTATTATTCTTGGACGAGAAAACTGAATTTTTAATTTTTGCATATGCAGCCAGCGTGTGATAGTTTCGCTGCCGCAAACAAAAATTAAGCAACAAAACAGGCTCCGCAATAAAGCTGTTCACGCATATTTGCAGTCAGAAATCATAAGTCCAGATTATATTAACCAGACTGTAATGCATCCGTAACGCAATTGCACTCAAATGAGTTGCACTTACGATCTCATAGTATTTGTAGTACTTTCCCGCCAAATACGACCACAATGTAGAACTACCTTCTAGTAAAAGGTGAACGACCTTACCATAATAGGTGTTTGTGCACCGCGTCTATATGTGCAACACCCCTACTTGTATTGTACTCACACCTCAATGTATAAAACTGTATAAATAAATAGTACCGAATATGCCTCCGCCATGGCTGGACGGCCGAAAAGCTGTTGTTTCATTTTTATAAACCACAACGTAGGAAACCTCCCTGGCCGTTGTGCCAACAATAGGCTTTAGTAATCATCTGTAGACAATTAGCCATTACTAGTCATTATTCAGTGTTATCCTATATGAGACATTATCGTACTGCATTCCAGTTAATAACCGTTTATCAGTTCACCAGTATAACCGTTTTAGTAGTTAACAATGTTGTGTACTAGTCCTTCAGAAATTTGTAATTTGTAATTTGTTGTTTATTGGGTACGTTAGCCTATTAGTTTTACAAACCATGTATCAGGTCAAGGAAACAGATATGAGAAAATATACATAGGATCCAGAAACAAACCTAACAAATTGACTAACAATAAGTTAATACATTTCTAAAAGTCTGATTTTGTAAATGAGTTTACGCTTCTAATTTAATCTTACGATCGCCGCTTTGAAAGCAGCTAGAGTTGGCTTCAGCTTCACTTCCAGGGGTAGACCGTTCCAGCAGGAAGCTCCGGCAATCATCACGCTCTTACCACTCGCTGTCGTATGTCTGGGGATGATGAACGACCGTGTTCGTTGCTGCTGCCCATGAGCTAGGTGATTCTGGAGGTAATCGGGCAGGCTGCCATCATACCCCCGTTTCATGAAGCTGCAGGTACGTAGATGGTAGTTGGTCGGTAGGTCGTGGCCCAGAATGGTGTTTCGGACGGCAGCTGTAGTATCCCGACGTCGCAGACCGTAGACAAACCGTACAGCCGATTTGAAACACCGATGAAGCTGTTCCTTAAGCGCTCCAGAAAGACCATGATAATACACTATATCACAGTATGTGAATATAGGCATAATCACGGCCTGAACGAGCTTCCGGCGTGTTTGCGTAGAGAGAACTGAAGCAAATCGGCGGAATGTTCTTAAGGTATTATATACCTTTTGTGTCACATTATTGATTTGGTGATTCCAAGTCATGTGTTCGTCCATTTCTAGACCGAGATTAGTGACTTTTTCTGACAGTGGCACAACTTCTCCGTTGAAGACGATGTCGGTTTGTGGGGCAAATGTTCCGCTTTTACTGAAGATGATTGCTTTGGTTTTCTTCGGGTTCGGATGCAAGTTATTCCCGGCAGCCCATCGCGTTATTGAGTCGAGGTCATCATTGATGTTGCGGATCAGCTCGTCGATCTCAGCTATTGGTCCTGAGACATATACCTGTAGATCATCCGCGTACAACTGATAAGAGCATTTTAGAGCAGTAGGCAGGCTGTTGATGTACAGGCTGAACAAAAGTGCACTTAGACAAGAGCCTTGGGGAGTGCCGTCCATGATTTCACGCTCGATCGTTGTTTCGTTTCCGTGGCGAACGGATTGATATCTCTGCCGGAGGAACGATGATACTAGTCTACAAGCAGATTCAGAGAGCTTAAACTCCTCATTCAGCTTGTTTTCCAGTAGACGATGGTTTACGCAATTGAATGCCAGCGAGAAATCCACCAACACCAGGACGGTACAGCGGTTGCTGTCAAGGTTGCCATAGACATCGTGAACCACTTTTGCCAGAAACCCAAACATTCAGTGAAGCTAAGTGTCGAATGAATCCAGTCGTTATTACAGAAGAATAAGTGCACCAGTTTTACCGTCGAATAAATGTTGTAATCGTTCAGAACATTATGTATCCATCCATTGCCTTATCAGTGCTCATTATCACCGCGATTATGATCGTTCAGTGTCCGAAAAATTCCGACTCCTACCACAGACGCTCTTATGTGCGAAAACAAAAGCTTTGTTAGGACGGTGGCGACACATAATAAAGATCACGTTCGTTTTATCAGCAGCAAAATCCATAGCAATATTTTTTCAGTTGTTTTCAACTGAAACTTGTGATTTGTGCGATTGTTGATTCGACAAAATAGGAATGTAACTGAATCAATATAGATGAATTTCAGATTATATCACTGAAGAAATTTCTGGAATAATCCCAGAAGAAAGCCTGGAAAGAAGTCTCTGAATAAATCTTCGAAACAATCCCTGATGCATTGATTTTAATATTCTAAGGAGCAATACCGAAGATCTACTTGAATAAATTCCAAAAGGAGGAGGTGAAATTTCTGTAGGAATCTCCATAGGAAACTTCTAAACAATTTCTTGAAGTTTTCAAAACATTTTCGATGTTTTGTTTCAATTTATGTTTGAAAAAATATATCTGAATATTCAATCTTTTTTGTGGAAAAAGTACAGTTTTTTATTTCAGTTGATGATTAATTTGTAGAAATTCAACATTTCAATTTATTGTAGGGCGTTTAATTGGCTAGATAGCCTGATATTGGAAAAATCCCGGATGAAATCCTTGAAGAGCCCCTGAAGGAATCCCAAATGAAACCTTCTGAGAAAAGCCAGGAACGAGGATATATCTGAAGGAATATCGGAAGGAAACCCTGAAATTATTCTGGAGGAATACATGAAAGATTTCCATGAAGAATCCTGAATGGAAATTCAGGAAAAATCTTTGGACAAATTGTTACAGGAATCTCTGATGAAATCCTAGAAGAAATGCATGGAGAATTATTAGAAGAAATAGTAGATTATTTTTATAGCCAAACTTCTGTGGGAGGCCCTGTATATATGCCAAGAAAACCAAAAATGCAGTATTTTGTAACCTCCCATTTTTACGACACATGGTTTTAATTTTTACTACTTTAAGTTTTACTATGGGGAAAATCACTTTTTCAAAGAAAAATCGCCACAGGTTTTTCCTTAACCCCTAAAAAAATCGATGAATGATTTCTGTTGGAAATTTTACGAGGAATCAACCCTCCGAAGACCGCAAAGCGATAGAAGGCATGTGGAAAAAGCTAATGGCTGAAGAACAAATAGCATGGCAACGCCGTTTAACACGTAAGGAATAACAATAAATAATAAAACCTTGTAATTTTACCAATCGGGTTAGACTTAATAACTTTTTTCAAGAACGTCGCATCGCTTTGCGGTCTTCGGAGGTCTGATTCCTCGTAAAGTTTTCTACAAAAATCATTCATCGATTTATTTTCAGGGATCAAGGGGTGACCCCAAGCGATTTTACTTTGAAGAAGTAAATTTTCCCCATTGTAAATCGAATGGGCGCAAAAATATGGTTTTTCAAAAAGTATGCAGGAGTTGGAGTTTTTCAATTTTTTTTTTATATTTTACCATAAAAACCGTGTCCCAGGCTAATGAACATCGTTTCATTTATTTAGTTAACATCAAATTCATGATAATACTGAATCAACAATTTGCCGCCATAATACTCGATTTGCAGCTGCAGCTCTCCAACGTCGGTCATGCCCAACGCTCGCTAGATCACGCTTCACCTGGTCCGCCCATCGTGCTCTCTGCACTCCACGCCTTCTTGTACCAACCGGATGGTTAGCAAACACCAACTTTGCAGGGTTGTTGATCGGCATTCTTGCAACATGCTCTGCCCACCGTATCCGTCCAGCTTTAGCCACTTTCAGGATGTTGAGTTCACCGTACATGGTACATTTGGTGCGGGGGTGAATCTTTTTTGACCGCAGTTTCTTCTGGAGCCCATAGTAGGCACGACTTCCACTGATGATGCGCCTTCGTATTTCACGGCTCACGTTATTGTCAGCCAACCAAGGTAGACGAATTCTTCTACCACCTGGAAGGTATCCCCGTTTATCGTAACATTGCTGCCAAGGCTTGCCCTGTCTCGCTCAGTCACACCTACCAGCATGTACTTTGTCTCAGCTGCATTCACCACCAGTCCGATCTTTGCTGCTTCACGTTTCAGGCGGGTGTACAGCTCTGCCACCGTTCCAAATGTTCTAGCAATGATATCCATGTCATCCGCAAAACAGACAAATTGGCCGGATTTCGTGAAGATCGTACCCCGGCTGTTGAGCCCGGCTCGTTGCATAACACCTTCCAGGGCGATGTTGAATAGCAGGCAGGAAAGTCCATCACCTTGTCGTAGTCCCCGTCGAGATTCGAATAAACTGGATAGTTCACCTGAAATCCTTACGCTGCTCTGCACACCGTCTATCGTTGCTCTTATCAGTCTGGTAAGCTTCCCAGGAAAGCTGTTCTCGTCCATGATTTTCCATAGCTATGCGCGGTCGATACTGTCGTATGCCGCTTTGAAGTCGATGAACAGATGGTGCGTTGGGACCTGGTATTCACGGCGTTTCTGGTGGATTTGCCGTACGGTGAAGATCTGGTCCGTTGACGACCGGCCGTCGATGAAACCGGCTTGGTAACTTCCCACGAACTCATTTACTTTAGGTGAAAGACGACGGAAGATGATCTGGGATAGCACTTTGTAAGCGGCATTCAAAATGGCGATCGCTCGAAAGTTTTCACACATTAACTTGTCGCCTTTCTTGTGGATGGGACAGATTATCCCTTGCTTCCACTCCTCCGGTAGCTGTTCGGTTTCCCAGATCTTGACTACTAACTGGTGCAGACAGGTGGCCAACTTTTTCGGGCCCATCTTGATGAGTTCTGCTACGATACTGTCTTTACCAGCCGCTTTGTTGTTTTTGAGCTTGTGAATGGCATCCTTAACTTCCCTTAGCGTGGGAGTTGGTTCGTTCCCGTCCTCTGCTGCACCAACATAGTCATTTCCTCCACTGCCTTGGTCCCCCGTGCCCACATCCTCTTCGCCATTCAGATGCTCGTCGAAGTGCTGCTTCCACCTTTCGATCACCTCACGTTTGTCCGTCAGGAGGCTCCCGTCCTTATCCCTGCAGATTTCGACTTGCGGCACGTAGCCTTTGCGGGGTGCGTTTAGCTTCTGGTAGAACTTGCATGTTTCTTGTGAACGGCACAGCAGTTTCATTTCCTCGCACTCCGCTTCTTCCAGGCGGCGTTTTTTCTCCCGGAAGAGACGGGTCTGCTGCTTCCGCTTCTGTCTGTATCGCTCCATATTCCGTCGGGTTCTATGCTGCAGCATTACCGCCCGCGCTGCGTCCTTCTCCTCCAGAACCACTCTGCACTCCTCGTCCAACCAATCGTTTCGTCGACTCCGTTCTACATACGTACCCGATAGTGCTCTCGGCTGCGTTGTTGATAGTTGCTTTGACTGTACTCCAGCAGTCCTCTAGAGGGGCCACATCGAGCACACCCTCGTCCGGCAACGCTGC
Source organism: Aedes albopictus (assembly GCF_035046485.1). NCBI lineage: Eukaryota > Metazoa > Arthropoda > Insecta > Diptera > Culicidae > Aedes > Aedes albopictus. The sequence continues at coordinate 50,900 of NW_026916647.1, forward strand.
CTCAAGATTCTGCGCGTATGGAGTGGCGACATCTGGTTGTTTCAGCCGCTCTAGATCGTACCGGGGCGGCCGCCGGTACTGTACATTGTAAATAACGGAGAGTTTTGGGCGCAGTTTGACCATCACCAGGTAGTGATCAGAGTCGATATTGGCGCCACGATAGGTCCTGACGTCGATATTGTCGGAGAAGTACCGTCCATCAATCAGAACGTGGTTGATTTGCGATTCCGTTTGTTGTGGTGATCTCCAGGTGTAGCGATACGGGAGGATGTGCTGGAAGAAGGTGTTACGAATGGGCATGTTCTTGGAGGCGGTGAAATCGATGAGGTGTAGGCCATTTTCGTTCGTCAGCTGGTGGGCGTTGAACTTTCCAATCGTCGGTCTGAATTCCTCGTCCTGGCCTACCTGAGCGATTAGATCCCCTATGATGACCATTTTGTATGAACAAAATGACCATTTTGTTGCCAATGACCATTTTGTATGAACAAATAAAATTTTTTGTATTGACTAATGACCACGCGGGGTGGGTTTGAAAAGTCCCAAAAAAAATGACCACGTGGTTTATGGACAGCCCCTATGATTACCTCTAAACGTTCGCACCATAGATCCTGTCCAACACACCCCCGGCAGCGCTACGATTCCGAACCCGCCGTCCTTCAGTATATCGGCGAGTATGCGGGTGCTCCCAATGAAGTTGAGAGATCTGCAGTTCCACGTACCGAGCTTCCAATCGCAAGTCCCTTTTCGTCGCCTAGATCGTAGCCATTGGTATCGGTTCGCATTCTTCTCTTGTTGATTTTTCGGTGCTAGTCTTTTTTACGGCTGGCTCGCAGGGCCTGACACCAATCCACTAACCCAGGTAGCTGGGCTTACCTTCCCGGAAGCTACGGGTTCTGCATGGGCATTTCCTCCTACTATAGTGCTAAATAGCCAGACTGAAGCATCAGTCTTCGCCAGGGGTGGTGTTTTTAATGGGCGCCCAGGAGATAATATTTTACCTGAGCTTCCACCCCAATGAACATCCTATGGTTTAAAAAAGGAGAAATCAGTTAAATATTGGCAGTTTCAGCGCAAAATAAACCCCCGCAAACAAAACTAGAAAGAATAGCCTATTAATGAAAGAATAAAATATCCATTCGGCCAGATGGAATTCGGCCAAATGGCTGGACACCGCTGGGTAGATATGCGGAAATAACTAGGGAAGTGCTTACAGAACACTCACGAAACAGAGATGCACGCTTTCTACCAGTTGGGACCTTACGCCAAAGAGTAGCGGAAGCACCACAGCTGAACTGGTCTTAGGGGGATCTGAGGGGCTTCAAAGCGCTTCAGGGGCTTCAGTGGGACTCCAGGGGTCCACGAATGGTTTAGTGACGTTTCAGAGGATTTCCGGTGGTTTATGAGAAAATTCAGGCATCTTCTGGGTGTCTTATGGGTATTATAGAGGGCTTCCAACGCGATTCAGTGACTTCTAGGTGGGTTCAGGGGTGGAAAGCTTTCTTAAGGTTCTCAAGAAGCTTTCGGTAATTTCAGAGGTAAGTCGTTTCAGGGAGTTTAAGCGGGCTTAAAGGATGTTCAAGAGAAGTTCGCGAGGGTAATGATGGATGCTTCAGAGGAGGTTCAAAGCGTTTCAGGGGTTCCGAGAGGGGGCTAATTTTCTTAGGGAGCAAAAGGGGATTTTATGAAAAGTTTCTGGAAGTCAAAAAGGTTGTCATAAATTGTAAATAGTTTGAATAAATGGATTCAACAGTTCCAAATAACATGTCATTTCCCGCTGCTCGTCGAATGATGAGAGCGAGGGAATGGCTTTCAATAACCGAAATATGGTAGCTGACGATCAGAGTTGCACAAAATCAGTTATGTCAGGTGACTACTGATATTGCACCATCGTCACTATCACTCCAGGCTGTTCAATATCAAAACGACAATGACAGGCAACGACTTGATATTGACCCGTACTCTAGATCACAATCATTGCAACTGATGTGATATTTCAGTGGTTTTGTTGTCAGCAATCGATCAATCGGTCAGCACGGTATATATAGCAAAGCCTGTACATTATACACTAATGGTGATAAGCACCAACGTGTAGTAGCCGCGATTTAATCTAGGATTTACCAAATCCGAGATTTAATTTAATACTCCGTTCGGTAAGCACCAAAGTCGGTATTAAAGTGTCGGGACGTAGCCACTTCATACGCAACATAGAAAAGTTGGTAAATGTGTGCGTGAAAGAATCGTCGTATAGAGAGGAATGTAAATAAAAACAACTGATGTTTTTGTTTTGATGCAAATTGTGTGCACCACACTGCTGCAGGGAATTTAACCCTTAAAAGCGCAATGTTGTTTTAAAACAACATACCTAAAAACGCTCCAAAATAATTGACCTTCACTTTTATTGCCCGTTGTGAAGATTTATAGATTCCGACGCAAATATTTGATTAGGCTCATTTTCAGCGTAGGTGCGTTATAAATGTTTGTTTATAATGCCAAACTATCACCAAATGTGTACCTAACAACACAGCGTAAAATATTCACCAGGACGCGGTCTGGTTTTATATCTGTGGGCCCACGCAAGAAAAATCCACGCAACTAATTTTCGCGCAGGAGTCTAAACAGGTGGAATCCCCGCAATATTATTAATTATTAATTTATTTTTTAAATCAGTTTTTATTGTCGTGCGCCTTTAAGGGCTGGTTAGGAAGGAAGCAGTAGAGAGTGGCATTTTTTCGGAAGATGGAAGCAAACGGATTGCCAGCTCACAATGCTGTTCGGCGCTGCGGAAGAATAAATGGATGGACATCAGGGAGAAATCATAATGATGATTTTTTGTGCAGTTCGTCGACTCGATATCCGATTTTGGTGCATGTAGGAGAGAGCTGATTTGTCGCGAGATAGAAGGAATTCTTGCGAGGCTAGAACTTGTTCCGGGATTCATTGAAGAATTATTCCAGGAATTTCATCTGGATAATTACTCCAGGAATTCCTTCGGAGACTCGTTCAGAAATTCATTTTAGGATCCCTCTGGGAGCTCTTCCGGGAATTGCTCAAAATATTCATGTTCGGATTCCTGGAGGAATCCCCGGAGTAAATTCAAAAAAATATCCAGGATTTTTCCAGAAATTCTCGCAGCGATAATTCTCCAGAAATTGCTCAAAGAAATTCTTCCAAGAATCCCATTGGCAATTCTTTCAGCAGTTCAGACAGAAATTTCGAAATAAATTACTAGAAACCTCCCTGGAATTCTGCCGCGAATTTCTCTAGGGATTCTTCAGGAAATTGCCCTAGGGATTCCTCCAGGAATTCCCTCAGGTATTCCTCCTGGAATTCCCTCAGGTATTCCTCCTGGAATTCCCTCAGGTATTCCTCCTGGAATTCCCCCAGGGATTTGGCGTATTTGGCTCCTCAGTTTCAATGTCGTGCACGCTTGTTATACACTACTGCCAGCGTGCCTGACATTGGAGCTGAGGGGCCAAATGAACTGTTGTAATGTGCATGTCTTCAGGGATTCCTCCAGGTATACCTCCAGAGATTCATCCTAGGATTCCTTCAGGAATTTCTTCAAAAATTCCTCAAAAAATACCTCCAGGGATTTCTCCAGGCATTCCTCCAGGAACACCTCCAGGAATTAATTCTGGGAATCCACCAAAAATTCCTCCAGGGATTCCCTGGAATTGCGCCCGGAATTTCTCTTGGAATTTCTTCAGAGATTCCTCCAAAAATCCCTCTAGGGATTTCTCCAGAAATTTCTCCAGGGATTCCTCCAGGAATACCTCCACGGATTCATCCTGGGATTCCTCCAAGAATTTCTTCAAAGATTCTTTCAAAAATACCTCCAGGGATTTCTCCAGGAATTCCTCCAGAGATTCCTCCAGGCATTCCTCCAGGGACTTCTCCAGAAATTTCTCCAGGGATTCCTTCAGGAATTCCTCTAGGATTCCTCCAAAAATACCTTCAGGGATTTCTCCAGAAATTCCTCCAGGGATTCCTCCAAGAATACCTCCAGGGATTCATCCTGGAATTCCTCCAGGAATTTCTTTTAAAACTCCTCCAGGAATTCTTCTAGGCCAGGGATTCCTCCGGGAATATCTTTAAAGATTCCTCCAAAAATATCTCCAAGGAATCCTCCATGAATACCGCCGACAAATTTTACAAAATTTCCACCAGAAATTCCCGCTGAGATTCCTCCAGAAATTTCTCCGGGGATCCCGCCAAGAATTCCTCCGGAGATTCATCCAGGAATTTCTTCAAAGACTCCTCCAGGGCTGCCTCCAGGGATTTCTGTAGGAATACCTCCAGGGATTCTTCAAGGAATTCTTCCGGAGATTCCTCCAGGAACATTTTCAAAGATTCCTCCAGGAACATTTTCAAAGATTCCTCCAGAAATACTTCCAGGAATTATTCCACGGACTCCTCCAGGAATTCCTACAGGAATTTCTCCAAAGATTCCTCCAGAAAATCCTCCAAAAAATCCACCAGGGATTCCTCCCGGAATACCGCCAGGGATTCATCCAGGGTTTCCTCCAGGAATTTCTTCAGAGTTTCCTCCAAAAATGCCTCCAGGGATTCCTCCAGTGATTCCCAGGAATTTCTCCAGGGATTCCTCCAAAAATTCCTCCAGGGATTTCTGCAGAAATTCCTTCAGGGATTTCTCCAGGGATTCCTCCAGGAATACCTCCAGGGATTTCTCCAGGGATACCTCCAGGAATTCATCCTGGTATTAAAAAAAAAAAGACAATTACACCGTCTTCGACCTTTCGGCCACTACAGACTGAACAATACAACATTAGACAACGGACAACACATATAACACCCAGTGGCCCAGTGGAGAATTTTCCGTTTGACGAAAAGTTTTCCCCGACTGGAGCGGGAATCGAACCCACACTCCGAGGCTTACGAGACACCTAAACGACTGACGCCGCTAACCGCTCGGCCACGAAGCCCACGATTCCTGGAAGCCCTGGTATTCCTGCAGGGATTTCTTCAGAGATTCCTCCAAAAATACCTTCAGGGAATAATTCTCCAGGAACACATGCAGGGATTCATCCTGGGATTTCTCCAAAAATTCCTCTAGGGATTCCTCCAGGAATTTCTTCAAAGATTCCTCCAAAAATTCCTCCAGGAATTTCGCAAGGAATTCTTCCAGTAATTCCTCCAGGGACTTTTCCAGGGATTCCTCAAGGAGTTCTTCCAGGAATTTCTCCAGAGATTTCGCCGGGAATTCCCCCAGGGATTCCTCCGGGAATTCCCCCAGGGATTCCTTCGGAAATTCCCCCAGGGATTCATCCGGGACTTCCCCCAGGGATTTCTGCGGAAATTCTCCCAGGGATTCCTCCGGGAATTGCCCCAAGGATTTATCCGGGAATTCCCCCAGGTATTCCTCCGGGAACTTTTCCAGGGATTCCTCCAAGAAATCCTCCATTGATTCCTCTAGAAATTCCTCCATGTATTCCTCTTGGAATTTCTCTAGGAATTCTTTCAAAGATGCCTTCAAAACTTCGCTATGGATTTTTCCAGAAGTTCCTCAAGGGATTTCTCTGGGAATTCCCCCAGGGATTTCTCAAGGAAACCCTCCATGGCTTCTAATAGGGATTCCTCCATAAACAACTTCAAGGATTTCTCCAGAAAAACATCCAGGGATTCTTCCAGGGATTGTTTCATAAAATCCTCCAGGAAATCTTCTAGGGCTTTCTCCAGGGATTCCTCCATGAACTCCTTCCGGGACTCCTCAAGGAAATCCTCCCGAGATTTCTCAAGGAATGCCTCCTCGGATTTCTCCTGGAATTCCAGCAGGAAATTTTTCGGGGATTCCTCCAGACATTTCTCCAGGGATTCCTCGTGGAATTCCTCCAAAAATTCTACCAGGAATTTTTCCTGGGATTCCTCAGGAGTTACGAAATTTCCGTAGCAATCCCTGTTGAAAATCCCTGAGGAATATGTTTCGGTGTTCTCGGAGGAACCCCCTCGGAATTTTTGAAGGAAATCCTGTCATCTTTTGACAATGTGAGAATTCCAGGAATAACCTTTGAAAGATTTCCTGGAGAAAATTCTCAAAGAATTTTTGTAGGAATTCCTAAAGAAATTTCTGAAGAAAATCCTGGAGGAATGTCCGGAAGAATTTTTGGAAGGATTCATCGAGGATTTTTTAAAGAGTTTCTGAAAAAAGATCCAGGAGAAATTCCTCTAGGTATTCCTTTAGAAATTCCTCCAGGCATTTCCCCAGAAATTTCTTCGAGAATTCCAACGCAAACTTCTATGGGAACTCTTCCTGAGATACCTCTCAGAATTCCTCCGGGAATTTCTCCGTAAATGCCACCAGATTTTTTTTATTTCTTCCTTCAGAAAGTCCTCCAGGAAATATTCCAGGAATTTATCCACACATTATTTTAGGATTTTTTTCAGTAATTCTTCCGGAAATTCCTCTAGAAACTCGTCTGGGAAATTCTCCAAAAATTTCTCCGGGAAACCCTAAAGAAATACCTATAGGAATTCTTCAGAAAAAATCGCCAGGAATCTCTCCAGAAATTCTTCCTGGAATTCCTTCAGAAATTTCTGCAGAAAATGCTGGAATTTCTCTAGAAATTCCTTCTAAAATTTATCCGAGAATTCCATCTAAATTCCTGTGGAATTCTTGATGAAATCCCGGAAAAATATTCTAAAGGAATCCCCAGAAGAATTCTTGGAGAAATCCCTGGAGGAATCCCTAGAGGAAGTCCTGGAGGAATTCCTGGTGAATTTTCTGGAAGAATTCCAGGAGAAATTCCTGGAGTCCCTGGAGGGATTACTGGAGGAATCTCTGGACAAATTTCTGGAGAAATCCCTGGAGAATCCCTGGGGGAATTCCTGGCGGGAATTCCTGGATGAATTTCATGTGGATATTTTGGGAGATTTATCGGCGGTAGTATTCCAAGAAAATTCCTGAAGCTACCCCAGGAAGAATTTCCAGGAGGAATCCCTGGCGTAAAGGAATTTCTGGAGGAGTCTTTAAAAAAATGCTGGAGGAATCCCCGGAGGAAATCCTGGAAGAATCTTCTTAGGAATGCCTGGAGGAATCCCCGGAGGAACTCCTGGAGGAATTCCTGGAAGACTTCCTGGAGAAACCCCTGGAGGTATTTTTGGAGATATCTTTGAAGAAATTCCTGAAGGAATCCCAGGATGAATCCCTGGAGGTATTCTTGGAGGAATACCTGGAGGAATCCCTGATGGAATTTCTGGAGAAATCCCTGAGGAATTTCTGGCGGAACCCCTGGAAAAATTTCTTTAATAATCCCTGGAGGAATTTTTGGAGGAATCTTTGAAGAAATTCCTGGAGGAATCCCTGGAGGAATTTTTGGAGGAATCCCAGGATGAATCCCTGGAGGTATTCCTGGAGGAATCCTAGGAGAAATCCCTGGAGGAATCCCTGGAGAAATCACTGGAGGAATTTCTGCAGAAATCCCTGGAGAAATTTTTGGAGGAATCCATGGAGAAATTCCTGGAGGAATTCCTGGAAGAATCCCTGGAGGAATTCCTGGAGGAATCCTTGGAGAAATCCCTGGAGGTATTCCTGGAGGAATCCTTGGGGAAATCACTGGAGGGATTTCTGCAGAAATCCCTGGAGGAATTTTTGGAGGAATCCATGGAGAAATTCCTGGAGGAATTCCTGGAAGAATCCCTGGAGGAATTCCTGGAGGAATCCCTGGAGGTATTCCTGGAGGAATCCCACGAGCAATTTCAGGAGAAATTTTTGGAGGTAACCTTGGAGGAATTCCTGGAAGAATCCCTGGAGGAATTCCTGGAGGAATCCCTGGAGGATTTTTTGGAGGAATCCCAGGATGAATCCCTGGAGGTATTCCTGGAGGAATCCTTGGAGAAATCCCTGGGGGAATCCCTGGAGAAATCACTGGAGGAATTTCTGCAGAAATCCCTGGAGGAATTTTTGGAGGAATCCATGGAGAAATTCCTGGAGGAATTCCTGGAAGAATCCCTGGAGGAATTCCTGGAGGAATCCTTGGAGAAATCCCTGGAGGTATTCCTGAAGGAATCCTTGGGGAAATCATTGGAGGAATTTCTGCAGAAATCCCTGGAGGAATTTTTGGAGGAATCCATGGAGAAATTCCTGGAGGAATTCCTGGAAGAATCCCCGGAGAAATTCCTGGAGGAATTCCTGGAGAAGTCCCTGGAGGAATTCCTGGAGAAATTCCTGGAGGAATTCCTGGAGGAATCACTGGAGGAATTCCTGGAGGAATCCATGGAGGAATTCCTGGAGGAATCCCTGGAAAAATTCCTGGAGGAATCCCTGGTTGAATTCTTGGAGGAATTCCTGGAAGAAATCCTGGAGGAATTCCTGTAGGAATCCCTGGAGAAAATCCTGGAGGAGTCCCTGGAATAATTTCTGGAGGAATCTTCGAAGAAATTTCTGGAGGAATCCGCGGAGGAATTCGTTGCAGAATCCCTGGAGGTATTCCTAGAGGAACCCCTGGGGGAATTCTTGGAGGCAGCTCTAGAGGAGCCTTTGAAGAAATTCCTGGATTAATCCCCGGAAGAATTCTTGGAGGGATCCTCGGAGAAATTTCTAGAGGAATCTCCGGAGGCATTCCTGTTGGTATTTCTGGAGGTATCTCGGCGGGAATTCTTTGTGGATATTTTGGAAGATTTATGGACGGTATTCCGGGAGGAATTCCTGAAATATTCCTGGAGAATTCCAACAAAATATTCTGAAAAAATCCCAGGAAGAATTTCTGGAGGAATCTCTGCGGGAATTTCTGGTGGAAATTTTGGAAGATTTATCGGTGGTATTCCTAGAGGAATCCCTGGAGAAATTCCTGGCCTGGAGGAATTCCTTAAGCAGTTATTAAAGAAATTCCTGGAGAAATCCCTGGAGGTGTTTTTTAGAAATCTCTGAAGAAATTCCTGGAGGAAGTCCAGGATGAATCCCTGGCGGTATTCCTGGAGGAATTTTTGGAGGAATCCCTGGAGGATTTCCTAGAGAAATTTCTGGAGGAGTCCGTGGAATAATTCCTGGAAGTATTTCTGGAGGAATCTTTGAAAATATTCCTGGAGGAATCACCGGAGGAATTCATTGAAGAATCCCTGGAGGTATTCCTAGAGGAATCCCTGGAAGAATTCCTGAAGGCAGCCCTGGAGGAGTCTTTGAAGAAATTCCTAGATGAATTTTCGGAGGAATTTTTGGAGGGATCCCCGGAGAAATTTCTAGAGGAATCCCCGGAGGAATCTCGACGGGAATTCCTTGATGAATTCCATGTGGATGTTTTGAAAGATTTATCGTCGGTAAACCTGTAGTACTCAAGAAAAACTCCTGAAGAAATCCCAGAAAGAATTTCTGCGGGAATTCCTGGTGAAAATTTTGTAAGATTTATCGGCGGTATTCCTGGAGGAATCCTTGGAGGTAATTTTGGAGGAATCTTTAAAGAAATTCTTGGAGGAATCTTTAAAGAAATTTCTGGAGAAATCCCTGGCCTAGAGGAATTCCTGGAGGAGTTTTTAAAGAAATTCCTGGAGGAATCCCAGGATGAATCCCTGGAGGTATTCTTGGAGGAATCCCTGGAGGAATTTCTGAAAAAAATTCATGAATGAATGTTTGGAGGAATCCTGGAGGAATTCCTGAAGGAATCCCTGGAGGAATTCCTGAAGGAATCTCTGGAGGAATTCCTGGAGAAATCCCTGGAGGTATTTTTGGAGGAATCTTTGAAGAAATTCCTGGAGGAATCCCAGGATGGATATGTGGAGGTATTCCTGGAGGAATCCCTGGAGAAATCCCTAGAGGAATTTCTGGAGACATCCCTGGAGGAATTTTTGGAGGAATCTCTGAAGAAATTCCGGACGGAGTTCCAGGGAATCCCTGGAGGAATTATTGGAGGAATCCCAGAATGAATCCCTGGAAGTGTTCCTGGAGAAATGCCTGGAGAAATCCCTGGAGGTACTTTTGGAGGAATTTTTGAAGAAACTCATGAAGGAATCCTAGGATGAATCTCTGAAGATATATACCTGGAGAAATCCCCGGAGACATGCATATAACAACCCATTTGGCCCCTCAGTTCCAATGTCAGGCACGCTGGCAGTAGTGTATAACAAGCGTGCACGACATTGAAATTGAGGGGCCAATTGCGCTGTAGCTACGGGCATGCCTGAAGGAATTCCTTGAAGAATCCCTGGAGGTATTCCTAGAAGAATCCCTGGAGAAATTCCAGCAGGCAGCCCTGGAGGAGTCTTTGAAGAAATTCCTGAATGAACCCCCGAAGGAGTTCTTGGAGGGATTCCCGGAAAAAAATCTAGATCTAGAGGAATCCCCGGAGGAATTCCTAGAGGAATCTCGGCGGGAATTCCTGGACAAATTCCATGTGGATATTTTGGAAGATGTATCGGCGGTATTCCGGGAGGAATCCCTGGAAATATTCCTGGAGAATTCCAACAAAAATTAATGAAGAAATCCCAGGAAGAATTTCTGGAGGAATCTGGAAGATTTACCGGCGGTATTCATGGAGGAATCCCAGGATAAATCCCCGGAGGCATTTTTGGAGAAATCTTTGAAGAAATTCCTGGAGAAATCACAGGATGAATACCTGGAGGTATTCTTGGAGGAGCCTTTGAAGAAATTCCTGGAGGAAACCTCGGAGGAATTCCTGGAGGAATCTTTGAAGGAATTTCTGAGAAATCTCTGGAAGAATTTTTATAGGAATTTCTGGAGCAATCTCTGATGGAAACCTGCAGCAATACCTTGAGTATTTTTTGGAGCAATCCCTATACCCAATCCTCTTTCGGTACGCCTTTTGCAATCTGTACGATTTTCTGGATGAAGCATTTCGGATGTTTTGAGATTTATTACATATAATTTGGACCTTCGGGTATGTCGAATACAATTCAACATTGATTGAATGTTCATGGCAGAAAATGATTGTTGTTGTTGTACACATCTTAATTTATTGCCATTTGCCTACACTCGTTTGAAAAGGGTTAGAATGTTCAAATAATATGGAAACCTCTGTTCGTTATTTCGTAATCTTCAATGATTTTCCCATCGAGCAATCTAGGAACTTGCGTCTTGGTTGGTGTCGTGGATAGTCCAGACGAGCCTCGAGGGCTTGTGATAGCTCCAGGTGATTTTTTGCATTCCTGTAGAATGAAACGGAGGAAGCATGATCAAAATGTTACACGCACTACAGTCAATTTATTTTGAGGTTTGCTTACCTCATACCGGCAATCCGTTTGTTCGTTTATCGGAAGTAGGAAGCAGCTGCGCCGTACGAATTTGGTCCCAATCTTCCGCACCGTCGTCGGCTGCATTGCATCACCACGATATGCATCTAAATTGTTCACCGGAATGCTTCGGTTTTATTCCAACATTCTGAGTAAACCGTCTGTCCTCCTGTCTCCTTGCAGTTTGCCAAAACACCATCCGAGATACGGCTCTGATCCTCCGGGATACTCAAGAGTCAAGAAATATGCCTCAGCCAGCAGGTCTGGCACTTCTCTGCAAAGGAAAAGTTCCCAATAAATATCTATTTCGGTGCAGACATTATTTCAGGAATCCAAGAGTGCGATACTCACCTGTCACACTTTCGAAAATCGTCCAGGAACTTCAGGGTGCCAAGCGATACGGGTTAAAATTACTATTTTCCGCAAATCGTCGATACGGTGACAATCACGGATCCGATGTAGCACAAAGGAAAAGCGGAGAATTAACAGTGGTTCTGTTCGTTCTGTTGGGTACCACGAGCAATCACTCGAAAAATGTTGTTTTTCTCGTTTTTGTTTTATCTTTTGACGTTCACGATGCAGTGGTGTGCGTTTGTTCATATCTAAGCACGCAGCCACCTTTTTTGCAAATCTAGGATTAATTTAAATGCGCCGAAATCGGCGTAATAAAGTTAAATCTCGGATAAAAATCAAGGATAATACTGTTTGATACTTAAGAAAATCGAGGATAATACGAGATTGGCGTCTAAGACGCTGTGGAGCTTACCGCCATAAAAGCTCTTTTTGTTTGGTTATTTTTGTGCACTTTAGTTTAATACAACATTTTTATGCCCAACATAAAAAGAAAGAGAGAGATCTACTCAGAACCAATATTTTGCCTAGGAAAATGCAATAATGATGGTAACTATGGCATCGGCGGCCAGGGGGCGTTAATAGAGGATAGCAAATGGTGGTTGCAGAGGCGTTTCAAGGGGTCCCAAGAAGTTTCAGCGGGGTATTAGGGGCGTTTCAAGAGGGTGCCAGGAGGACTCAAGGACGTTTAAGGAGGTTTCATAGTCCTCTCAGGGGACTTCAGGGAGTTCCGGAGGTTTCCAGGGGCTCAGGGGCGCTTCAAGGGGTCTCTGGCGTGTTCCAGCGAGTCATGTGCGCTTCAGTGGGTTTCATAGGCATTTCAGGGGTACATATGGTGCCAGGAAGTCTCAGGAGCATTTAAGGGGGTCTCAATGGCATCTCAGGCAGGGATTGGTGGCATGCACCGTGCGGTGCGAAAACAGCGTGTGCTTCACACGCTTGTCTCCCGTTTTGCCGAGAGACAGAGACGTATGAGTGAGAGCTTTCGTAATATTGCGAGAGACAAACCGCAGCACTAGCTCTACGGCACAGGGAGTAATGCACGGTGCTTGTGACTGTGCTTGTCAACAAACAGAAAAAAATCGCTTAATAAATTAATTGAAAGGTTTGTGTTTTCGGCAAAGTTGTTAAGCTTCTCAAGGGTCGTTTGATTCGAAATTTTCCCAATCATGCGTAGTATCAAGCAAGTGCAAACGACAGAGCGTGAGAGACAGGAGAGCTCCAGCGTGCGGCAAAGTAAGCGAGCCACAAACAACCGTTTGCACGTACTCGTCTCCTACTGGTTTGTTGTGCTGTCTCGTAGCAGCGTGTGCGGCACGCAAAGAGTTTTGAGTCGCACCCTATCCCTGATCTCAGGGGATCTCAAGGGGTTGCAGGCGGCTCCAGAGGTCTCAGGGGCACTTCAGAGGGTCTCAGGGCGTTTCAGGGGGTCTCAGGGAGATGTTTTAGGGGGTCTTAGGTGCGTTTCAGCAGATCCTAGAGGTTTCAGGGGGTACCTAGAGACCTCAGGGGTTTTGCAGGAGGTTTCAGGAAGTAAGCCGTACAATACTTTTTACCGCTATCGTCGTAATGCTCGAGGACCAAAAGTATGAGAATGTGGGATCATTGATTTTAGAGCACATTTCATGGGCGTTTTCAGGGGTCTGAGGGTGTTTTCGAAGGCATTGCAGTGACTTTCAGAGGATCTTCGTTGGGCTCACGCCTTCACAAAGGCGTTTTCGGTGGTTTCGGAGGGTCTCAGATGCGTTAAATGGGTTCGAGGGGGTTTAAGTGAGACTTATTGGGAAGCATATTGAGAAGTTTAAGAACATTTTTTGTGGGATCCAGAAGCGTTACCGAGGCAATTCAGGGAGTATTCGAGTTTTTCGGTGGGTTTCAGAAGAGGAAAGTTGATGTCATTTTTGTCTTAAATATGCAGCGTAGAAATAGTCAAACTTGCACTGTTTTTGCTCAATGTCTGTGAACATTTTGCATACTTATCTTGAGACACTCTCCCCTCCTACTCCTCGCCAACGAAACCTGACGGCAAGTCCTTAAAAAGCTCCTGAAATCTCCTGAAAAATTCGTTCATATACTTCAGTTGTCTTATGCTCAAGAGAGAACCATAAATAGTACCATAACAAAACAAAGGTTCGATCTCCAAACAAGTACAAATATTTTTTTTTTTCAATAATATTTATGTTACTATGCCAACCAGCCTTGAAATACAGTTTTTTACTATCTTGTACTAAAAAAATCAGAGAATATGTTTATGGGCTTACTATTCAAAACCTTAATGAAATACAAACTTTTTATTTTTTGATGAAAGTATGACATTATTATAATGAATAATTTAAGAGATGGAGATTTGCTCCCAATCTCTACACGATTTTATTTGAGAAACCTCAAAGCATTACAACTCGAGTAAACAGAATCGTAAAATTTATTGGTCAACTTCGAAACATCACTTGTTTTAAACCAAATTTTATCGTTTTGGTTTGTACCGACTTCACCAAAATTTACGATCCAAACCCAAATAAAATCCCATTCAAATTCAGTCGCAAATTTATCTACCTGCCACGCCGTCTCCACCATCGCCACCATCAACGGGGATCCCAGCAAATCACAGATCCCTCGGAGCACTGCGTAGGTACCTACCACTAGACACGACCACGTCGTCGTCCTCGCCAGCCAGAACTCTCATAGGTATCATCTGGTCCAGGCCGGGCCGGGCCCGGCATTGGCGTCATCACGTTTTTATCACCTTAGTCTGGGTAAAATTGTCCCCCGGGACCTTACCCTTTTAGCAGCCGCCAGCCAGCAACTGAAAGATAACACCATTTTTGGAGGGCGTCGCACGGTGTCAAAATTTCGATTATTATCGAACTTTCATGTACCTCGGATTTTTCTTCATAGAATGTTAGAATTTCGGCTGTAATGTATTAATGCAAAATTTGAAAATATTCTATCGGGGAAAATTTGAGTTAGATGAGTTTTAGGGTATTTCCCATACTAAAAATCAATAATTACTATTTTAGCCCAAAAAACGTCCCATACAAAATGTATGGAAAATTTTTCGCCGATGAAATATTTTCTAGTTTTCCGATTGTGAATATATAGCCAGAATACTATTCATTTTCGAAGAAAAATCCGAGGTACATGAATGTTCGATAATAATCGAAATTTTGACACCGTGCGTCGGCCGCCGCGCCGTGTTTCTAGCTGATGGCTGCGGACGTCGAACAGTAAAAGTTGTCACCTCTGGCTGATAAATTTAGGGGGAGTGGAACTAAAGTGAGCTTGAGCTTGATTGATCGTCCGTGGATGCTACTCTATCTCTAGTATCGCCAGACCAGCTACACTCACACAAGGAACCAATGGGATATCTGCCGGGGACTAAGCAGGCAACTTCAGTGTGTGTGTGTGTGTGATGGCGATATTCTATTTTTAGGCGAAAGTGGCTCCTGCCACGTCAGGTTGCTGGTCAATGTGGGGAAGGGGAAGGAAGTGATGAATGTAATCGTTTGTATTCACATCAGACCGAATATACCTCTGCATCTGCACAATTTCATGTGGATGTCGGAGTGTTGGTAAGGTGTGGTTCACACATTGGTGCCTGAATGCCAGGCGTAATGTGATAGATTAGTGTATTTATTACACTGAAGATATTGCGGCACAGTTCGCTTGATTGCATAACTCGTAGGCGTTATATGATAGATTGACACTGCTAGGAAAGTTGAAAGGAAGGGAAACGGCTTTTTCAATCCGTTTCTGTTCTAGCGATGGCTATGAACTTATGAATATACATGACTTGTAAATGTAGAGAAGAGAAAGAGATAAAGAGATAGAAACATACAAAGTAGGAGGAAAGGGACGGGCCAGGGATTGAACCCAGGACCTTCTGCATGTGAATCAGAAGTGGTAGCCACTAGACCACCAAGCCCGTTCAATTAAGGGTGAGTGGAACTTTTAAAATTTAGAAAAAATAGAAGCGAAAATTTATGTAAGTATAGAATTAATACTAGAAGTAGTATGAAACTCACTCACCAATTTTTCTGAAACCGGCTTTCAACGTGCACCGTGGCACAC
>NW_026916648.1:0-1750 GCF_035046485.1 Aedes albopictus
TTTCAATTTTTTTTTAAATTTCCCTTTGGTCCCCCATTGGAAGAAGAATGTACGCAAATTTCCGATTTTTTGAATTTTTTCCTTTGGTCCCCCCTTGGGGGAAGAAGGTCCGCAAATTTTCAATTTTTCTTCGAATTTTTCCCTTTGGTCCCCCCTTGGGGGAAGTGGGTCCGCAAATTTCCAAATTTTTGAATTTTTCACTTTGGTCCCCCCTTGGGAGAAGGGGGTTCGCAAATTTTCAATTTTTTTTTTTAAATTTCCCTTTGGTCCCCCATTGGGGGAAGAAGGTCCGCAAATTTCCGATTTTTTGAATTTTTTCCTTTGGTCCCCCCTTGGGGGAAGAAGGTACGCAAATTTTCAATTTTTCTTCGAATTTTTCCCTTTGGTCCCCCCTTGGGGGAAGTGGGTCCGCAAATTTCCAAATTTTTGAATTTTTCACTTTGGTCCCCCTTTGGGAGAAGAGGGTTCGCAAATTTTCAATTTTTTTTTAATTTCCCTTTGGTCCCCCATTGGGGGAAGAAGGTCCGCAAATTTTCAATTTTTCTTCGAATTTTTCCCTTTGGTCCCCCCTTGGGGGAAGTGGGTCCGCAAATTTCCAAATTTTTGAATTTTTCACTTTGGTCCCCTCTTGGGGAAAATGTATCCGAAAATTGTGAACTTTTAGAATTTTTCCCTTTGGTCCCCCCTTGGAGGAAGTGGGTCCGCAAATTTCCAAATTTTTGAATTTCTCCCTTTGGTTCCCCCTTGGGGGAAGTGGGTCCGCAAATTTCCAAATTTTTGAATTTTTCACTTTGGTCCCCCCTTGGGAGAAGAGGGTTCGCAAATTTTCAATTTTTTTTTTAAATTTCCCTTTGGTCCCCCATTGGGGAAAGAAGGTCCGCAAATTTCCGATTTTTTGAATTTTTTCCTTTGGTCCCCCCTTGGGGGAAGAAGGTACGCAAATTTTCAATTTTTCTTCGAATTTTTCCCTTTGGTCCCCCCTTGGGGGAAGTGAGTCCGCAAATTTCCAAATTTTTGAATTTTTCACTTTGGTCCCCCTTTGGGAGAAGAGGGTTCGCAAATTTTCAATTTTTTTTTTTAATTTCCCTTTGGTCTTCCCTTGGGGGAAGGGGGTCCGCAAATTTCCAAATTTTTGAATTTTTCACTTTGGTTCCCTCTTGGGAGAAGAGGGTTCGCAAATTTCCGATTTTTTGAATTTTTTCCTTTGGTCCCCCTTGGGGGAAGAAGGTCCGCAAATTTTCAATTTTTCTTCGAATTTTTCCCTTTGGTCCCCCCTTGGGGGAAGTGGGTCCGCAAATTTTTGAATTTTTCACTTTGGTCCCCCCTTGGGAGAAGAGGGTTCGCAAATTTCCGATTTTTTGAATTTTTCCCTTTGGTCCCCCCTTGGGGAAGTGGGTCCGCAAATTTCCAAATTTTTGAATTTTTCACTTTGGTTCCCTCTTGGGAGAAGAGGGTTCGCAAATTTCCGATTTTTTGAATTTTTTCCTTTGGTCCCCCTTGGGGGAAGAAGGTCCGCAAATTTTCAATTTTTCTTCGAATTTTTCCCTTTGGTCCCCCCTTGGGGGAAGTGGGTCCGCAAATTTTTGAATTTTTCACTTTGGTCCCCCCTTGGGAGAAGAGGGTTCGCAAATTTTCAATTTTTTTTTAAATTTCCCTTTGGTCCCCCATTGGGGGAAGAAGGTCCGCAAATTTCCGATTTTTTGAATTTTTTCCTTTGGTCCCCCCTTGGGAGAAGAAGGTCCGCAAATTT